>NC_134485.1:92570481-92870481 GCF_040206685.1 Ascaphus truei
GTGCATACCCAGAAAACCACCCACAGACAGCTTTTTCAACCTTGATGGGTCTCATCAGTGTGGGGTTGATTTTACTGGGAACGCAAGAGAGGCTATGGGATAGGCTAAACCATAATACTGAGTTAAGTTATGGTGAGTAAAAAAAGTGACAAAAACCCTCCACAGGAAAGCAAATATGCAAATATAGCTGTATGCTCATCTGCATGTCTTAGGCAGGTCTACAACCCCGCCTTTCCCCATTATCACCCAGCATACAGCACTTCCACTGCAGCAAGGGATTCTGGGAAATGACATGCAAATGAGCACACAGTGTCACTTTTTGCCTCAATAACCATTTTTAACATGGTTCCCTATAGGCTTAAGCTTGCTGCATGGTCACAGCTTTGAGCACAGCCAGGGTTAAGGTGCATACCCAGAAAACCACCCACAGACAGCTGTTTCAACCTTGATGGGTCTCATCAGTGTGGGGTTGATTTTACTGGGAATGCAAGAGAGGCTATGGGATAGGCTAAACCATAATACTGAGTTAAGTTATGGTGAGTAAAAAAAGTGACAAAAACCCTCCACAGGAAAGCAAATATGCAAATATAGCTGTATGCTCATCTGCATGTCTTAGGCAGGTCTGCAACCCCGCCTTTCCCCATTATCACCCAGCATACAGCACTTCCACTGCAGCAAGGGATTCTGGGAAATGACATGCAAATGAGCACACAGTGTCACTTTTTGCCTCAAAAACCATTTTTAACATGGTTCCCTATAGGCTTATACTGTAAATATAAAATTATGTCAAAAAGAGTGCTACTGAGAATAGCCAATGTATACTAACAAAAGACAGGGGTGCCTAATGCTACATCCAATTTTTATTGGATTTTAGTGGATTTTATTAATCCAATTAGTGGATTGGATTCTTAAAATCCATCAGTGGATTGCAGAATCAGAACATTGGATTGTGGGTGATAAAAAAAAATCAGAAAATGACGAAATCGCCCTTTTTGAGATTTATTCAAGGAAATTCGTGGTCCGAAGGAACCGGCCGATCCGCAGAGGATCTAAATCCGCTGAAAAAATGTGTCATCTCTACACGGGAAGGTGCACATCTTAAATTCTAGATTGTCCTTTTTTTCAACCAGTACAGTATACTGTATATGAGGACCGTCCACGGCGTTAAAGCTTTCTTTGTCTTTAAAATAGTCCTCCATTATACTGACAGCTAACTTGGCCTCAGAAGCACCAGCAGCACTAGTTTTGTGAAAATATTTTTTTTAGCAACAGACCCAGCAACTACAAAGGCAACAGGACTGGGTTGTACAGTCTCAGCAATTTTTCAAGAAACCTTGCATTAATCAGACACCTTCTGATAAGTTGGTCTTTATTGGCATTGATACAGTAGCTACAGTATGCTATCTGGGAGATAGAAGAGAAGTTTGTTTTAAAATTGTGGTACCAGCATTGTAGCTAAAGCATAGAGTTCAGATCTTAAAATGCATGTGACCATTGGATCTTCATGAAAGGCAGCAGACAGGTTGTTGACCACCTATGGTAGCATTGACTTGACTCAGGTAGCATTTTCTCTACTCGCTTGCAGTGTGGTCACTTTAAAAGGTTGTTATACTTCACACACATGGATAATGCAATTCCACTGTGATGGAATGAGAAAAGCTTATCTCCCTTTTCCTACTTCATGAGATTCCTCACTGTCCATAATGTAGCAAATTAGCATAATAATCAATGCACATTAACTTAAAGCATTGTCCAATTTGTTGCAATCTCTGACTTGGGTGTGGCTTCTTTCGAGACTCAAAGAGGGACATTTTTCATGGTTTGTGACCTTATGCAAACGTTTTGCTAGATTTCCCTGGTTACAACTTTTTCCTCGGAAATGGAATTTTAATTTACTGTATAATTTATTTTTAATTCAAATGTTTTCCAAACTCTGCCACGTAAATTTAAAATATTAGTTTTCAATTCAATATATTAAGAAAAAGACAAAAAAAATACGAATAGTCTTTTTTACATTGCACTTACCCTGTATTTGAAGATGTGTATTGAAGCTCAGATTCGAATTTGACACAAACATTGAATTATCGAACTGCTCGACTTGTAGATCAATTTGACACATTTTTTCTTTGAACTAGGTCTAGATTGGTTCTGTAGTATATTAGAAAGTAGAGGTAGGAAAACTAATGGTCACTACAAGCTTATAAAATAAAAATATTCTTTATTAGAAAAAAATTAGAATAAAAATATTCTTTATTAGAAAAAAAGGCTGGACATCACAGTGAGAACCACTCTGACGCATTTCATCCCAAACTGGGACTTTATCAAAGAGTACATGGTTCAAGGTAACAGACATGTCTAATATAGATGTAAGTGAAATCTGATTGGACCACTCCAAATCAGACACAGCAGACAAAAATTGACTCATAGATTAGAGCATATTAACTATAACATGTCTGGAGTGAAATAGACAATACCAATTCACCTCACATATACTCTAAGGAGTTAAATAATTATCAAACAGAGATGATCTATTTCCCTTTTCTTTTCCAAGAATTTATTATTGTATAAATTATCTGCATTATTTATATGCATTATTATTGTTTTTTACATACCACTTTATGAACGTTAAGCTATGAATTATTTTCTACATATACATTAATGATTGCTTTATGCTTATCATTTAATATACATTTAGCCACGAATACGTTTTATAGGTCTGCTTGACATACAGTATGTCCCTGCGGTTACTCCTCCATACTGCACCGACACACTTTATTCGAGCAAATACCCAGAATGTACCTGGCAGATACCTGGAATGCGCCGCTCCTCACCTCTGACAAGCCCCGTTGCGTTTGCCTTCCCAGCCTGGGTTCATGCCTGGCTGACGGGCGGCTGATCTGTTAAATGATAATGATTAGGATTTAATAGGCTGCAATGCTTCGCGTGTCTACCAGATGGCATAAATTCATGAATTGTAATGCAGTATATATATATATACTGTGCAGTATTGCAGCCAGCGGGAATAAAATGCTTCAATCCCTGCCTGGAAAATAACCCAATGCACTCGGGCAGAAAACAGTCACAAACCTCAATACACCCGGGTATACCCGAATTCGTGGGACTAGCCGAGCTCGAATAAAGTGTGTCGTCAGTGTATATATGCTCCATCCTTGTGTTCTTTCATACAATTTTTCAAGGATGTTGCTTTTGTTATTATATATGCTGCTACTCACAGATCTTTGTTTTTAATTTATATGTTATTGTCGTATTGTCTATTTGTTATCACGGTTAGTTGGGGTTTGTTCCAATCTAGACACTGCGGTGTTTACATAGCACCCTCGTTATTGTCAAGTACTGATTGCTAATTGACATTATCTGTTTTGCATTTTGTATTGACCAATCATGTTAGGGAACTATGTATATAACACTCCAGTGTGAGAGATCTTTGTACTCTTTGATAAAGTTCCTGAACGGAACGAAACGCGTCAGAGGTGTTCTCTGTGATGTGATGTGCAGCACTACAGTGCAATAAAATTGCTTTTATTCATTTTGTATCCGGCTGAGTTCCTGAGGCTGTGACCACCCACCAACTATATTTCAAATACATATGTGGACAGACAATAGTTATAAGACTCATATCAGACATACATGAGTCTTCCAATGTTCCAATTTAATTACGCATCACGATTACCATATTTAATTGTAAACCAATGGGATTCGAGCGTAGCGTATATAATCCTCTTAGAACCTGTCAGCTATTCACTCCTGAAGAAACCGCAATACGGAGAAACGCGTAGAGTGAGGCTGACGAGAGAAAACTCCCACAGGATCGGAGTCCCCCAGAGCAGATGACGTCACTTCCGGTTTCCGGTTTGGGTGAGACGCACCGGTGACACGCACGCCCGCCGAGGCAGAGGGGGGACTGAGAGAGCAGCTTATACATTGCTGAGATCCGACCTGTGTGATCTAAACGCTTATTACCTTTTTATACCATGTGAGTGCATTGCACATACACTTACTTTTAAAGAGATTTTGTACAGTCTGCACTATGTCCGTGTTTATGTTATTCATTTAAGGTCTCCAGCACTTACCATTCCACTTACCTGTCTGACAGTCCAACGGGCTGCCACCCAAAAAGAAACCTTTATGGGAACATTGCTCACTCTACACTTGTGAGTATTTATCACACTGCACCTTGATATTTATTTTTATATCAATCACAATACTGCACCATCAGGGAATTTTCTTCTGTTTTTACATGATTTTGCGCTTCCCGATGATCTTCACCCCTTCATTGCACACTGCGGCTGACAAGTGTGGCAGGAATACCAGTCGGGTCAGGTTAGCATTATCGGGACTATTATTGAGTCACAGCTGGTGGGGCCCGGGTCTCATTATGCTGTACCTCTGGTCCACATTTGCTTATTAACCCCCGACTGGTGTATTTATATCTCATAGCCACTATGGATGTCATCACATTTTAACATTTATTATTTCACACCTGCATTGAAACTTTTCCTAGTCATTCCTGGACTGTGATTACATTGTATATATGATTTGCAGCATTGGAACATTGGAGATCACTCTCTATTTTTTCTATATTAGAAAGTAAAATACAGTAAAGGGAGCAATACAGTACAAGTATGTTGAATTTTACTTGAATTGAGAAATGTTGTTTCAATGTTACAACTCGTGCGTAAACAGTAATAAATGATTTCAAAAGGAAATCTCTAAACTCTAATCTAACAATAATTTAATCTACTTCTTAAGGACAATGATTTATAATATTGCTCATTGAGAGCACATATCATTCTATTTAAGTTGACAGTGACAAGACGTTTTTGCAATTAAAAAAAAATGTTAACAATGACCCCGATAAAATGAGAAAAAATTCTGATTTTCTGAATGACTTAAGTCACAGTGAAGCAGTTTTCAACTACTGTTGATATGATGGTAGTGGAATATCAGTGATGAACAGTCATGGATTTCTAGCATTTACCCATGTGGATTAATGAAGGGTGAGACAGAAATGGCAAAACTGCTATACAGAATGACCTTACCTGATAAGATTTTTCTGTCTTTCTTGGAGCAGGTGAGAAGGGCAGACTGTGCGCAGAAGGCTGTTTTCCCAGCACCTTAATGAGAAAAATTGACCTGTTTATCCACCAGCTGTCTTTTTGTTTCTAACCTAAATCGTATCTGCAACATCTTTGTGTTCCTAAATGTTGAATTTA
Source organism: Ascaphus truei (assembly GCF_040206685.1). Lineage (NCBI taxonomy): Eukaryota > Metazoa > Chordata > Amphibia > Anura > Ascaphidae > Ascaphus > Ascaphus truei. The sequence continues at coordinate 92,575,716 of NC_134485.1, forward strand.
AACTGCAAAGCACAATGAATTGTTTTTGTATTGAAAACTCTTCATAAAATGTGTCAAAGAGAAAGAAAAAGATACCAATAAGACAAATTTATACAGTAGGACCAGCATAACAAATACACAGTGCCTGAAAAATACATATTTTTTTTCAACATACATAACTTAAATGACAGGTGAATATCACTTACAGGAAAAAATGAGAACCATCTAGAAGAACTAATTCAGTTTATTGCAGTACAGTTCTGCAAATTGTTTTCTGTGCGGCAAAGTGATTAACAAAGTTAACTGTTACAAATTTCTAAAACATTTATGCAATAGAAAAATAAATTAGTATAAGTTATTTGTCAGAAGAATGAGAAACACTAGCTTTGAAAGGAAAACAGTTGACATTGTAATGAAATTGCATTGCTTGCAAAGTGTTTCTGGATATGTTTTGCTTATACTGTACAGTACTGCACAATATATTTTTGCATATTTTCCACACATTATTTAGGTTATGGTTGGTGAAAAGGTGACTAAAAACCCTCCACCGTATAGCATATAGCATATACAAATATTACTAATGGTGAAAAGCAGGGTTGCAGACCTGTCTAAGACATGTGAATGTGTTCACAAGTAATATTTTAATATGCTATATGCTATAAGGTGGAGGGTTTTTAGAAACCTTTTCACCCACCATAACCTAAATAATGTGTGGTGAAGACCTACCCAAGTCTTAAGTTGCAAAGCCAGCACAACCAACCTCGAACTGATGAGACCCACAAGGTCAAAACAGTCTGTCTGTGAGTGGGTTCACTGGCTTTACATCTCATCCCAGGCTATGTTAAAAAGCTGTGTTTAAAACAGTGAGCATTGGCTGAAGGGTTCCATGTAATAATGGATTTGAGACAAAATGTGGCACTGTGTGCTAATTTGCATGTCATTTCCCAGAATCCCTTGCTGCTGTGGAAGCACTGTATGCTAGGTGATAATGACGAAAAGCAGGGTTGCAGACCTGTCTAAGACATGTGAATGTGCTCACAAGTAATATTTTTATATGTACTGTATATGCTATACGGTGGAGGGTTTTTAGTCATATATATATATATATTTTTTTTTTCTTTTAGTGCAACAAATAAAGAAAGGGGACAACATACATACATAGTGGTATAAAACTGCAGTACAAAGTTTTAGATGGTCTACAACATCAGCTTAAGTTTGCGACAGTGCAAACTAGAACCTTCATCCTTTCTTATAAGAGGTAAAGAGGAATCGTAGATTTGTGGAACTTTTCCAAGGTTTCTTGCATTAAAGCTGCAGTTCAAGCAATATCCTGCATGTGTGTTTTTTTTAATAAATCAGTTCTGTAGTAAGAAAAAATACTTGATCATTTTCTGTTTTAAAAAAAATCGACTTTGAAAGACCTATTTTCTTGTATTCTATTTTAACAAGCATGCTTGTTCCTATAGCAACCATTTACATTCCCCAGATCTAAAGATGTCGCCAAACTTCGCCGATCAATAGACGGAGAACGAATTGACCGGCAGCTATGCAGTTCTTTAGGTAAGTAAAGATTGCCCACATGAAACTATTGAAGTAAAAAAAAACTAAAAAAACCGGGAGCTTGATCTGCAGCTTTAAGAATTAGTTTTATTTCTCGAGCTATTTCTGAGACATGCACTTGTTTTCTAAATAAAATATACTAAAATAAAGTAATTAATAGCTAATAACTAACAACTGACAACTAACTGTCACACCCCTTTTGTGTAGAAATACACAGAATATCCTTATCTGAAAACAGTGAGTTGAAGGCCCCGGTAGGAAAACACAAGATAAAGAAAAAAGCATAAGATGTGTGTGTCTGATTAGAATGGAAAGGAAATGGCAAGAAAAAAACATTTCTACTACTCATGTCTCAGTCTAACCTCAGTCTAACCTCTGCCAATTGCTTAATGTATTCTAATAGCTTAAGGATACATTCTCTCATTTCTTAAGGTAGTTTCACAATAAATGTTTTTCAGTTCCTAAAACTTAATACTCCTTACAGCTTTATCCATAGAGGCATCTGTCCGTTCTGTGCATAGAGCCAAGAACAGAAGGTTCTCCAGTTGCCCGATATTGGGAGGTGTAACATTTATCATCAAGGCCTTCTTTTGTCATCAAACAATAAGGTCAAGTAAACTATTTTAAATCTGTGAATTGCTTGGCTCTGAAGATGTATCTTAAAACAATATTAGTCATTTTACAGATTAATGACATGTCTTAAAGTCTATCGATACATTCCACTACTTTTCCCAAAAAGATTTTCATTTTCTGCAGTGCCATATGCAGTGCGCTAAATCTGCCCTTGGTTGTTTACATTTCAGACAATTGCCGCTTGAGTTTTGGTCAATTTTGCTATAGATCAGTGAAGAAACAAAGGCCCAGTGAAGGAACTTGAAATGCAATTCCCTCAGATCTGTTGAGAGTGTTTCTTCAAAATGTTATAGCCCCTGAATATACTGTAGCCTTACAAGCTACTACAGTATCTCCGGATGACCTTACTCCTTCTATCTAACAGTTTATTTGAGGCAGCAATTTCTATTTGTTCTTTAAGTAAAATTTCACTATGGCCGTGGACATCCTGTTCTAAACTATGTCAATTAAAAGGATATCCAGTTACTTTCTTGTACCAGGTTAAAACTAGAGGCAAAGCAAGTGTGTGCAGCGCACAACAAGAGAGAGAAGCAGGTCTGACAAAAAATGATTACTTTATTGGGAAACCATTAAAATCGAGGGTAGAAGCCCTTCTACGCGTTTCGTGCAGGTTATGCACTTTATCAAGAAGTTCCACACCATAGTACACAGCCTGTTTAAATACAGCTGACTGCTGGTTTGGCGCCAAACAAAATGACGTCACATTCTGTAATCCTCCAATGCGCTATAGTATCACCCACACATGCGCAATAGTACACAGGGGGAGGAGAGAATCCTCGCCTTAGTGATCAAAATGACCCCGCAGCATTTGGAGACAAATACTCACCTAATGTTGACAGGCGTCACGATCATTATCTGCAGAAGACCTCCCTCCGACACGTCACAATGTGACTGCGCAAGGGATAGGAGACGCAACTAAGAACCTCCCCTACTGGTCAGTGCGCGCGCACCCTCATACAGAAACCATACAAAACGCAGTGGTCTGAAAAGAGGGAAGAATTAGCGCGCGCACCCCCAAGCAGTAAGAGCCCAGGTTACTATAACAAAAGAAACCAAGCAGTAACCGCATAACACATATTAAAACTCATTAATGAAAACACAAAATTAAAAAGAATTAAAAAGGAATATATATATAAAAAGAAACATATATAACCTATGTACTCTACTTGAATGTGAAAGACACACTACTCTTGATGATACAAAATTCAATAATCCTAATGATACTCATTATGTAATATAATTATGAACCATAATATTGATGTTAAACTAGAAAAAGTATATGTATATATACATTGATGCAATTAAGACTATTCTTTAGGACAAAAAGGGAAACATATGGTCAATCATTAATTCTCAATATATGTATAGATCATAATTATAACCGAGAAAGAGAAAAAGAAAAAGAAACAGAAAAAAGAGAGAGAGAAAAGAGAAGAGAGATGAGAGATAATGTATCCCCCAGGGCATACGGAGATACATATATATACACATCTGGAGATTGGAAAATCAAAAGTTGGCAATAAGTATTCTTACATATCTTATGATGTACACAATTAAAGATAATATTTATTATCTATCCATTAATCAAATGAGAAACAATCTATCTTAGAAAATGGTTAATTTTCCATTCTATATTTATCCCATCAGGGAACCGAGTCTTCAATGTGAAAATCCAGTATGATTCCCTGCAGTCAAGGAATTTAACCATATCACCACCACTCTCTTTTTTCACTATTTTTTCTATACCAATAAATGAAAAGTTCTCAAGACCCCCCTCTACATTCAGAAAAGTGCTTAGATACAGGATGCTGTAAATCCCTTTTTCTGATTAGTCTATGGTGTTCCTGCATCCTGATCTTTAAAGCCATCGTAGTTCTGCCTATGTATCTTTTCCCACAGCCACAACTAACAAGATAGACTACATATGTTGTATTGCAGTTTGTGTGGACTGTGGGAAAAGATTCAATTGGATGGCTTCATATATTTGCACATGTTACAATGATTACATCTGAATGATCCTCTAGTGGAAAAGGTGTCTACATTTCCAACTGGGGTAGAAATAACACTAGGAGAAATAAAAGTTGCTAACGTTTTGGCTTTTCGATATACAAATTTCGGTTCCCTGCTTTTATACTCACAAAGTATATGGTCCATGTGCAACAATCCCCAATGTTTATTTGCAATCCTGTTCTCTTGACCACTTGCTTTACTGAACTGTGAAATAAACAAGGGACATTCTTTGTCTCCACCTCCTGTTCCACATCTTTCTGTCCCCCCGTTAGTTTTAGTCAACTGTTTTCTATGTCTCCCCCTCCTCATTCCAGACTCTTTTGCAGGAAGCAATGAATCTCTATCAATGTTGGTAACTTCTTCCAGTACAGATCTAAGCATTTTGCGATCATAGCCTCTTTCTATGAATCGATTGGTAAACTCCCCAGACTGAGTTAGGAAATCACCCAATGTGGAGCAATTCCTCCTCAGTCTGAGGTATTGGCCTTTGGTTATCCCTACAATAACTGATCTGGGATGACAGCTGTCTGCTCTGAGAAATGAATTCCTTGAATTAGCTTTCTTGTATACATCTGTTTGTATTTTGAAATCCATATCTATATATAACAGAATGTCCAGGAAGATGATATGTTGTGTGTTATAATTAAATGTGAATTTTATATCCAAAGTGTTATCATTAACATAATCAAAAAATGCTTTCAAAGTGTCAGTGTTACCGTGCCAAATAATAAGTAAATCATCAATAAAACGCTTATAAAAAATAATATTGTGACTATACAAATTAGTGCTACTATAAATTAAATTATTTTCCCACCACCCCATAAATAAGTTGGCATAGGAGGGGGCAAAACTTGTCCCCATTGCCGTCCCCCGAAGTTGTAAATAAAAATTGTGCTCAAAAAGAAAATAATTGTGAGTGAGAAGAAAAAAAATTGATTCCATGATGAACGTAGTGGTAAGAATTGAGCTGCCTGGACATTCTATAAAATGGCGGACAGCCGCCACCCCCAGATCGTGTTGTATAATAGAATACAGGGAGACCACATCCATGGTTACCCACAGGAAATCCTGGTTCCATGTAACATCATTTAATTGAGTTAATAAATCTCCTGATTCTAGAATAAAGGAGGGCAAAACTCTTACAAAAGTTTGTAAATTAGCATTTATTAACGGAACAGACCATCTCCCAATGATCCTAAGCTGGAGACTACTGGCCGACCAGGAAGGTCGACCAATTTCTTGTGGATCTTTGGGACATGGTGGTAGATGGGAATCACAGGGTGGGGATTCACAATGTAAAACAAGAGGCAGAAGTTTAAATGTGAGAAATATACTGTCTGCATTGAAGAAACATTAAACAATGCTTGTTTTGCAGAGAGAATTTCTCTTTGATACCCTAAAATGTAGGAATATGCTTTTCTGTTTGGCAATGAAATGAAAGGTAGAAGCCAGACCAGGCCTGTTCCAAAATGTAAATGCTTCATGCAAGAAAAGGAACACATAATAAAGTATGTCAGACACACAAACTGCAAATCCAGACCCCAACATATAAAACACTACAAAGAACTACAAAACACTTGCAAAAGATGTGGCCATGGAGCTCATGTTAAGATTGCAACATAACACAGATACAATACAAAAGTCAATAGATTAATTAAAAGGGGAACGAACTGCATATTCCATGAGTGGTCCAGTCAGTGAGCTCTCTCCAACTTGAAAGACATGAATGACGTTTCAATACTGAGCAAAGATGGGTGCTCTGAGGCAATGAAATCCAACAGATCATTTGCTTGTACTGACTCTGGAACTCCTATTATTCTAATGTTATTTTGTCTCGATCTATTTTCCAGTGTGAAGATAACCGGGAAGACCCGCCTCCATCACTCATCCTGCGACATCACGGGTGACTCGCGCCAATTACAACCTGCATGCAGGCGCCGCACAGCTAGGAGAGAAGACACTGCAGCGCCCGCCTCCAGGCTCCACCCCATGATGACATGAGCAGCGTTCAGCGTGATCCGACTACATGCAGGGGCTGCACGATCACAGGCACTCAAGGGGTTAATGCCATCCATTAAACCACAGCTGCTGCTAACTCTGCCCTGCCTATTGGTACACAGCATACCTGTGATTACTCCTTATCCTGCAGCTGTGGGCTGCCCTGCATTCATTACTCTGCAGCTGTGTGCTGCTTTTCCATTTGGCTGCCAGCTCTTTAAAAGCTCAATCAGCCCTCCTCCAAACTGGCTTAGCATAAACTCTTGTCAGTGTGTGCTTACCTCAAGCTTCCTGGTATACTGCCTTGCCTTGTCTTGCTTCCAGTTCCTTTGACCCCTGCTTGGACCCAGACTCCTGACTTCTCTGACCCTTGGACCACGGCTACAGACTCGACTATTCTGATCTCTCTATCCCTGGACCCCGGCAACGCATCAACGACGATCCAACCATCTCCTTTCCTCGACCATGGCAAGTACCTCAACTAACCTGACTTCTCCTACCCTGACCCGTCTTCACGACTACCACTCTGCACTCCTGACGTGTCTGCTTGGTTGTTGGTCGGTGACTAGCAATATCCCCACCTCAGTCTTGCGGTCCTGCCTTGTTTGTGGTGAGCACTCGGGACATCCAGATTGTTTAATTTAGATTTGAGATTCCTGTTATCTTTAGTGTGCTTTTCAAGCATTTGTGAGTATGTTTCCAGAGTGTGTTTGTGAACCTTTGCTGGACCTCTGCAACACTCTTTTTCTGTCTGACGAACTCTTGCTTTTTTTCTTTTAAATAGTCTTTTAAAAGAGCAAATCTTCTGTCTTACATGGAGGAGAGTGAGTCCAGGACCTTATCACCAATTACTTTATCCATGTCTGGCAATAAATGTTCATTACTGGTCTAAGCCTCCTCTGATAAACAGTAGCGCTTGAAGTAGTGTTCTTTTTCTTATCTGTTTTTTCAAGTCTATGTGACTTCCATGCAGATGTCAAAAGAGACGGACCTTCTGATTGGCATTTCACTGAACAAGCTGCAGCGGCTTTGTCTGGAATTGACTTATAGAAGTCTACAGATTTTCTTTGTGGTGTCTTGCCGGATAACCGCTGAAGCAACTTCTAAAACTAGACTTTAATTAGATCCTTACTAAAGGGAAGTACTATGTTTTTATTTATAAACGTAAGAATGGGACAGAAAAAGGGTCACAACCCTGAAACGTTACCATTGCATCCCTTTTTCGTTGTATTAGTGTATTTTTCTTTCATCGGTTGTATATTTTGGATTTTTGTTCTCATATTTGGCTTTTTCTCGTGTCTCAGGATCATCTTCATTTATGGCGTATCTTTTTGAGATGTATCTATTTATGTGTATCTTTGTACACACACACACACACACACACACACACACACACACACACACACACACACACACACACACACACACACACACACACACACACAAACACACACACACACACACACACACACACACACACACACACACTGGTGGTGCTGTTTGCAACTTTGTATATCTATTAAATATAGAAAGTTTGGCTTCCAAAACTTAAATATTCTGTAAACAAAAATTGATAGCAGTAAACAATAACACCATCATATACAGTATGTGTTTACTGTACAGTACTTAATACAAGTTTAATAGAAGAGATACTACCTACTAAATAACTGTTGATGATGGGCTGCCAATTATTGAATAGATTGTACTAAATAGAATATAAAAAGGTAATGTATACATGCATGAAATGTGTATTTTTAAATCATCTCAAGACATAAATAAGACATGAATAAACATTGATATGGGAGGTCACGTTAAAAAGGAAAGTGTTTCCATTGCAATATAATGTAAATAATTGTGAAAAGGAATTTTTTGTTAAAGCACTATAGGCGAAGCAGTAGTTAGCAATGCTCATATTTACTAAGCAATGTTAAGCCATAAGGCACTTTGATCCAGATGCACAAAGGTCTATTAGACTATTTAGCGTAACAATGACCTAAATTAATTTCAGGTTAATAGTAATAGTAATGATAATCCAATAAAGGATATAACATCACTTTAACTCTGTTTCTTCCTCCCATCCTACACCTTTTCCTAACTCTCCTCCTGCCTTCCTTGACTCTTTTTCCACTGTCTCAGAGGAGGATGTGTCACTGTTGATCTCCTCTTCTCCCTCTACCACTTTCTCTCTTGACCCCATTCCCTCCCATCTCCTAAAACCTCTTGGTCCAGCTATAATCCCTACGCTCACACACATTTTTAACTCCTCCCTCTACTCTGGTACCTTTCCCTCCTCCTTCAAACATGCAACAGTTATACCATTACTCAAAAACAGCAAGCTTGACCCTACATGTACTTCTAACTATCGACCTGTCTCCCTCCTGCCTTTTGCCTCTAAACTCCTTGAACGTCTTGTATTCTCTCGCTTGCTTCATTTTCTCAACACCTATTCTCTCCTAGACCCTCTACAATCTGGCTTCCGCACTGCTCACTCCACTGAAACAGCCCTCACTAAAATAACTGATGACCACCATGCTGCCAAAGACAGAGGTGATTACACTCTGCTCATATTGCTCGACCTCTCTGCAGCATTTGACACCGTGGACCACCCTCTTCTCCTTCACATTCTCCATACTCTTGGTATTTGGAACAAAGCTCTATCCTGGATCTCCTCTTACCTCTCCCATCGTACTTTCAGTGTCTCTTCTGCTAACACCACCTCCTCCTCTATTAATCTCTCTGTGGGGGTACCCCAGGGCTCTGTCCTGGGACCTCTTCTATTTTCTCTGTACACACTCTCGCTAGGTGATCTAATAACATCTCTTGGGTTTAAATATCACCTCTATGCTGACAACACACAAATTTACTTCTCAACACCTGACCTTACACCTGCTGTACAAACCAAAGTTTCTGAATGTCTCTCTGCCATACTGTATCATCCTGGATGACCCTCTGTTGCCTAAAACTCAACATGGCAAAAACAGAACTCCTCATACTTCCTCCCAAATCTGGACCTACTACCTCCTTCCACATTACTGTTGAAAGTACGATCATTCACCCAGTAGCCCAAGCACGCTGCTTAGGGGGTCACACTCAACTCCTCTCTCTCATTCTCCTCTCACATTGAAAACGTTTCTAAAACCTGTTGCTTTTTCCTCTGCAATATCACTAAGATACGCCCGTTCCTCTGTTGCTTGACTGCTAAAACTCTGACTCAGGCCCTCATTCTCTCCCGTCTTGATTACTGTAACCTCCTGCTGTCCGGCCTTCCTGCCTCTCACCTGTCTCCCCTACAATCTATCCTAAATGCTGCTGCCAAAATTGCTCTGCTCTTTCCTAAATCTGTCTCCACGTCTCCCCTCCTGAAATTCCTCTCCTGGCTTCCGATCAAATCCCGCATCTCACACTCAATTCTCCTCCTCACTTTTAAAGCTTTACACTTTTCTGCCCCACCTTACATCTCAGCCCTAATTTCTCACTATGCACCATCCCGACTCTTGCGTTCTTCTCAAGGATGTCTTCTTTCTACCCCCTTTGTATCTAAAGCCCTCCCCCACCTTAAACCTTTTTCACTGACTGCCCTGCACCTCTAGAATGCCCTTCCCCTCAATACCCAACTAGCACCCACTCTATCCACCTTTAAGAACCACCTTAAACAAGGATATGAATAGCACTGTGGATAATCCTGGACACATGATAGATAAATCTTGGACCCCTGAAGACGAACTTACCAGAACTCCCTCATCCTGTCTCTGTACGTTCTCCGTACCTACCAATTAGACTGTAAGCTCCTCGGAGCAGGGACTCCTCTTCCTTAATGTTACTTTTATGTCTGAAGCACTTATTCCCGTGATCTGTTATTTATATTATCTGTTATTTATTTGATTACCACGTGTATTACTACTGTCAAACGCTATGTACATTAATGGCGCTATATAAATAAAGACATACAATACAATACAACTCAGTTTTTCTCCTTTAAAAAGTGGGGCATAACATTGATATGACCGTTAGTGCTCATATTTATAAAATACCAAGTAATATTTTGCATGTCACAATTAGCATATTTCCTAGCTATCTCATGTGTGCTCAATTTGTTCACAAGTACCTCTACACATATTTATACTATACTATTCTATTCTATGAAAAGAGTGTTTGGTACTTTGCAAAAATAGGACTCTCTCCCTTTCCCTATTCCTCTCCTTTTCCTCCAAAACACATTACTCATGGTCTGGAAAGGAGTAACGCGACCTTTAGGTAACACATACTTAAAACTAAGTTATTATAAGCTAACGTGATGTTAAGCCTACTGTATGCAAATGGGATATACAACAGTAATTATTTTTGCATATTTAGCTTTTCAGTTTTGTGATAAATTCAGGGAATGTAATGTCCATTATTGTTTTAGGTAACTGCTGCGGCACAGTTTATTCGAGCATTTGCCCGTTCTGTGCCGCAGCAGTAGCCTGGCGCGCGCCCGAGAGTGACGGACGCGCGCCGAAGCAGCGGAAGAGCGCCCTCCGATCGGGGCGCTCTCCCTACCGCTGCCGGGTCCGCCGGGTTCCCCGGAACCCCCTGCCGCTGTCCCGCGATCGCGGGACACCAGGGCTCCCTCGGGGAGCCCCTAGACGCGCGTGCAGGGGGCGCACGCTCCCGAAGACGCGTGACCGCGCCTCTATGACGCGCGGCACGCCGAGGGGCGGCCACTAGCAAGCCAGGAAATCTCCCGGCTTGCGGATCTGGCCGCAGTGTAATAAACTGTGTCGCCAGTGTAACGTCACATTATTTGCACTGATTTAACTGAGCTTAGTGCATCTGGGCCTTTATGGCTACAGTATTTGAAGTGTATTGGCTCTAAGGTGTCTTACTGCTTATTAGATACAGGCATACCCCGGTTTATGGACACTCACTTTAAGTACACTCGCGAGTAAGGACATATCGCCCAATATTCAAACGGCAGCTCGCGCATTCGCCTGTCAGCACGTCCTGAACAGCAATACGACTCCCTACCGGTACCGAAGCTGTGCGCAAGCGGGGAGACTATAGAGCCTGTTACAAATGCGTTATTTACATCAGTTATGCCCGTATATAATGATTACAGTACAGTACATGCATCGATAAGTGGAAAAAAGGTAGTGCTTCACTTTAAGTACATGCTCTGGACCCATTGAGTAGGTTAATGTGGGGAATGCCTGTACAGTGCTTAACCGTACAATATAAAAGTATTTCTAAAATCTTCATATTCAATATAAATGGTTACTGTAACTTCAGCAATGGAAAAATGTAAAAGTTTTGCAATGGCGAAGACACATACTGTAAAGGGTGAAGGGATTTTATGAATTAAATGTATTGATCTATGGTTTCATAAATCATTACATTGACATTTACTGTATGTAGAGAGAAGGTAATGCAAAATATACTGTATACAGATATCATAATAACAAACTGCAAGCCCAGGCATTATTTGTAAGACAAATACTTGTGTACTGTATACACCTGGTAAGCATTTGTGTACACTAAGCTAAAACAAAATGTGGATGCATTGTAACATTAGTATCTGAAAACTCAGATATCCATAACATAAAAATCACATCTTAACAAAGAACGTTGGCCTAGAGAAATAAACTATAGAAAATACTATTTATTAGAGGATCTCAGTCAAGCTAAGAAGGAAGATGCATTCTTGCTATGCTACATCGATTTTGAATGCTTCATTATTCCCACTGGCTTACTGTACTGTAGGTACTTAGAAAAAGGGTAATATTGAACAAGGAAAATAAGGGAATACAATTTGATACATATTTATAACTAACAAGTAGTACCTATGAGGCATGGGGGGGGGGGTAAAGGGGTGAGATTGAGGCCCAAGGAAAGCCTAGATAGGATTAAAATAATACATTGCTCAGAAGAGGGAGGCAGATTAAGAGGAGATGTACAAGAAGGCTAGGAATGAAGTGCTCTCCCTCTTTTTCTGCTAGTGGTGATGAGGATCATCAGACTTGCCATGATGTTCCTGAGATTGTGTTTGGATTGGCACCAGGGGAGGAAAGTCCTGCATCGATTAAAACTGGGACAAGTCAGCCCAGTATGAATCAGAATGTGTCTGTGGGGAATCCAGGATATGGCCTTACGGCCGAGCAGGGGACCACATTGGCAGCTGCAGTTGGGTGTGTATGTAGACGTTAGATGCAAACAGGTTTCCCCCTACTGATCACAGATAATTGTACCCACCAAAGGAGGGGCCTTAAGGGTCCAGAAGAAGCCAGAGAAAGGCCCAACCTCCAGAGTGGATGTCCACTAGGAGTTCAAGCAAAAGAGGGGAAAGGAGGATGTCCCTGAAAATCACCCAGCTAAGAGAAGGGCAGGGTGTTCCAGACCTGTCAGAAGGTTGGAGGGGCATGTGAAGGGGAGGAATCATGGGACTGCTGATAATTCCTTAAGTGGGATAGTTTTAGGTGTGACGGTGAGGGAGTAACCAGGCTATTAATAAAGGTCAAGTCCTGTTTTGATTACCTCTAATCCAAGTATTTGGGTTCAAGAGTGTCAGCTCTTGAACCCAGTAACTGTAACTGCATAACCTGTACTTTGCGGTAATAAAGAATGTATGTGTTTTTGCCTTTCCGGGGATACCAGCAAGCAGGGATTGCTAGGGTATGAGTTTCAAGGGGGGTTTTCAGAATGTGCGTAGGTAGTTGGGGTCCGGAGTTGTCAGTTCTCTTAAAAATATACCTGAGAATCATGCTTGTTTCTTAGATACATGTAAGCACATTATCCTGGCAATATCTCCCATTGAAAATGGTTGCGCGACTCACTGCTACTGTTCCCTGCTTCAGCACAGCCCAGAATGGTAAATGGGGCAAAGGGATGCCACGTGTACCTGTAACTATGAGGGTCCCTTGGTTAAGGGGGATACCCAGTTAATGCCCAGGTAGCCCAGAACCTATATTGGGGTTCATGGGCACTCCAACCATAATTATAAGGTTGTGAGGAGACCCTTAGAGTCCAGTCCAAGTCTCTTAGGTAGAATGTGGGGAATAAAGGCTAGTAGAAAACAAAGTACAGCTTTCTATTCTATTCCCCATACACAGATAGTTAAGATGTATATGTTTATTAAAAGTGTGTTGAATATAGTATATACTGTTGTGCATAATAAATCAGCTGGGACTTTCATAACCAATGTTCCGACAGGCTACCAGGGCGACCAAGTTGGTGCCAGTAAGTCTGCTGAACATCGGAGATCAAAGCCACTAGAGGATGTCAGGGGTGTGAAGACCATTTGGGTAGCAGGGATGGGCTCCAGTACCCACGTCCTGGGATGAATGGCAGTCGTCCGGGCTGCCATTTGTCTCACCAGACTTGGAGGAGCCTGACCCAGCAGGTGGCATCTGAATAGCAAGGGACTAAGGTTGCAAACTTGCGCATGTTCCTTGGCAGATTCAGATTCCCTGCTTACCCGGCTTTCTCGACTGGCATCGCTCTGATTGGCTGTCGAGAAAGTTCCCACGCTCTGAATGGCTGTATTATTTTGTGAATGAACTCCAACATACTATAAGAAACCCCAAAGACAATCATCGGTGAGATTCTGAGCGCCAGAAGTCGGGCGGGCATTTTGAAAGTGCTCTTGCGCGAATAGCAGAGCACCGGTTACAAAAAAGTCTGCCCGGAAAATATTCTAAGTCCAGCTCTTTGCGACCAAGTTCTCAGAAAAGAACGTAGCGGTCGCGGTTGGGATTTCAAGCTGATTTTAGTTCCAGGACGTTTGGAGCTAAGTTCCGTCAAGGAAAAACTCTGTTTTAGAGTGCACAGCAGCTAGGAAAATCTAGTTTTTTTCCCCAGTCCCCAAGTAAGTGTGTCTTTTTGTCTGTATTTTGTGTATCGTTGTGTGTATGCCTATTTCTATGAATACATTTCAATTAATTTCATTATCTTGTTTTTCTCAATATATTATCCTGGTAAAAGATGTACAATAAACCTGGTCTCCTGTAACATTAGGGTTTTAGGGGATCCTATGGAAGTGGGGGTTGGGGTTGGTTAAGGCTATGGGTAGATGGTGCTGGAGGTTAGTTACTGCCCTTAGCAGCCTCCCGATGTTTGGTTCTAGGTCTTCCTGGTTTTGGTGGGGGTAGAGGCAGGGGTAGTGGGCCCTCCTTTTATTGACATGGGGTACAAAGGGAAATGCAGGGAGAGGGTATGCAGGAAGGTGGTAGATAAAGGAGGAAAACCCAATCTAAAAAGGAGCCGAATAATTCAAAATAATAACAAGAAATTGACCATCCCATTGGCAGGCAATGGTCAACAAAAAAATTCCCCCCGAACTCTCACCCCAGTAAGTGGAAATAGTCTCTATAGACCAATGGGAAATAGAATGCTGACTCAATGTCTGTTTTCGCTAACAATTAGCGTGGACCACAAACTTTCACCAGTTCCATTGTCCCATCAAAGATGCGTATGTAGCCCTGAAGATGTCTTTGTTGAAATCAGAATTCACAGACAGGTTAGAAAATAATATAGTTGAGTTTTTGTCTGATTTCAAGGTGGGGTTATTTCAGAGGCAGGCACCAGAGACCGACGCAGAGAGGCATGTATTCCTGAATCATTTATAGAGCCTGGGGAGTGATGGATGTAATAAAGAATTATTTAGCCCCAGAAATCTGAACATCATACATGGGGGCTAATAGGTACAGTAGTGGTGTGAATTTCTGGATGAGTTGGAGACTCATTGGTATATGAGGAACAGGTTGGGGTCATGGTTGTCTCCTGGATATATGGAAATGAAGTTGACTGGAATATCCTTTTTCTGCAAATTATACAAAGTGAGGGATATAACCAAGAATGTTACAATAAAAAGGATGCTTATTTAGATCCCTCACTGTATAATTTGCAGAAAACCATATTCCAGACCACTTAATTTCCATTGAGCCGGGAGACATATTGTGCTCTGTTAGCTCCAATAAATATAAAACCATGCAAATGCCCATGCAACCATGGGGCGCAGAGGAGTGACACCATGTGGGGACATGAGACAACCATTAACACTGTGTCTTCTGGAATGGCTTTGTGCGAGACACTGTAGTGTGCTTTCAAGTTTAGTGGGTTATTTAGTGCTTTTTTGAATTAGCGTTCTTTGGAGTGCAAAGGGTTGGTGAGTTCGTTTTGGTTTAAAAATTAAATTCGGCGGGTTTTACAGTATGTTGGAATTATGTTGTTGTAGAGATGGCAGCAGTTAGGTTTTTGGTCAGGAAGTCCAAGACGCATAAGCAGTGGAGAGGTGTGTGGTCTATTTAGCTGCTACAGGTCACAAGAAGATCTGTCTGGTATGTATGATTAAAGCCTAAGCAGTAAGTTGATCGCAGGTTTAGGGCTTTTTATTAATTTGAATGGGGCTCCCTTACGCGGTTACAGTTCACCAGAGTTTTTAGAAAAACTGTGAAAATGCTAAGCTCGGACCCGGATAGGTTTGTGTCACACTTTTTTTAGGATAGGGCTGGTAACTGAGGTGGCTAGGCAGGATATAGGCAAGGAGGAGATTGCTAGGTTAGTGTCATAGCGCTTTAGAAGTTACATTCGACCAGGCTAGGAAATTTGCTAAACTTGTCAACGTGTTGTGATGTCATCTAGGTTGAGTGTGGGTGTGCAGTTACCACCGGAAGGCCTCTTATTCTCTCTCTGTCCCACGCCGGCCCTCTGACGCCAGTGCATGATAGGCCTCTCTGACATTGGTGCGTCGGAAGTTAGCTTGGAGGCCCGCGCACACTGAAGTCAGAGGGTCAAGCGTGGGACAGTGAGAGGGGAAGAGGCCTGCCAGTGGGGAGAGCCGGGGCCCGGCAGCAACTGCTCTGTCTGGCCGCTTCGCCCCCTTGCAGTCACCGAGTTTCCCCTCCACGGCAGTTGAACCCACCCCCCTGGCAGTCACCCTTCCCAGTATTTGCCATCCCGGCAGTTGCCCCCCCAGCAGTCATCCTATCCGGCAGTCACACTCAGTGGAAGTGACCCCCCCCCGGAAGCCCCTCCTCGGTAGTTGCCCCCACTAGAAGTCAACCCCCCAGCAGTCCCCTCCTCGGCTGTCCGCCCACCCGCGGCAGTCACCCTACCTGGCAGCACCCCCCCCCCGGCAGTCAAACTCCCCAGCAGTCACCCTCCCTGGCAGTTACCCCCCAGTAATCCAAAATCCAGATGGAGCCTTTGTCCAGATCACCCCAGAAAGAAAGAAGAGGTATAAAGTGCACAACTGTGTATGGTTTCTGTAAGGGAGGGGGTCTTGACTCTCTCAGTGAATCTACTTACAGTGTGTCAGAATATAAAAGGCAAGTAGCAAATGGTGTCTCACTCTTCCTAGATCAGATGTGTGGTTCATTGATTCATTATCACACCACACAATTGTCTGCATTATACAACTCTAACCTTTATCAATATCTATAAGGGATGGAGTTCTTTGAATTTGGGACCTTGTTCTCTTCTCTTTGCCAAAATAGCTTTAATTTAATCTCTAAGACCTCCATAAATTGGGGAAGCTCTTTCATCTTCAGGCCAAGCAGATTCTAGCACCAGACAATTAAACTCGGTAAGATATGCCAACATTTCTATGTTGCCCTGCTGAAGCTGGTTATCTACTGATTGGACGATAGCTCATCTTTCAAATATTCGCTGAAATTCTTCCTTAGACTTATCTAGATTGTATAGCAGCAGTTGTCTAAATTCACTAACGGGATGGCCCACGCAGCCTCACCCCTCCCCCCCCCCATATAGGATATAATAAATGCTACCTTATTTTGGGGGTCAGGAAAAGACTGTAGGCCTGCCTAAAAAATGAAGTTGACATTCGGAAAAAATATCTAGTATTTCTGGGGATCACCAAAATACCGTTCTGGCAATGCTAAAGGGATTGCATGGGGAATGTAATGCAGAATGTGATACCCCACTGGCCACTTGAGTACAAGGAGTCCCCGTGGAATAAAACTGGGGAAAGTTGAAAAAGTATGTGGCATCCCTCCATTGGGTAAAGGTGTTACTTGAGCCTGCAAACCATCCATTCTAGCAGTTAATCCTGTTATTATTATCCTAGATGCTGACAAATCTCCCTACATGTCATTCAAAATGTTATCAAAATCTCCTTAATGTCCTGCAAGTTTTTGACTAGTTTAGCCAACTGTTTTTCGGTGGGATACATGTACCAAGGGAAATTGATAACTTATTGGGCTTGTCAATCTATCAAGATGTATGGAACCCTTGGAGGTAGAATGGAAAGCCACAAATGACAGGAGACAGAAATAAATATATATATATATATATATAAACACAAAAAAAAGACTGACAAGATCCCTATAATTAGCACTCACAATAAACCTAAAATAACTAACTCAAAATAAGAACCAAAAACCGGAACCAGAGTCAGCAAGGAAAATATGGCAAAGATTTGAATAAGAAACAGTGAAACACACTAACATAAAAACATACATAAACTAATGGTAACCAAACAAAAAATAACAAGCAAGAAACGATATGAGTATATGCATACAACACATGCTAAGTAAAAAACTGAACTAATTAGCCAAAAACATATCTCTATTAATATCCAACAAATAAATGGAAGGATACAAATCAGCTAAAAAAGTACAGACACCCCTTCACAATCCTAACTACCAGAAAATAAGAGAAAAGAAAAACTAAATTCTAAACTCCAAAACTAATATTCAATCCATAAAACTGGTAGAAACAGAAAAAATATAAATTACAATAAACTTATACTGTATATACTAAAAATGTAGTACACTGAAAAAATATATAGCCAAGGGGGAGACCCAGGGGAGAAAAAAGATGAAAAACTACTCATACCCTGGACAAACATAGCATGAGAAAGGTAATAGACATATCCATGAACAAATGCTCTGCTGAGTGTGGAAAAACCAGGCCCATATGAATGAAACCCCTAATGACAAACAGGGAAATACTCAGCTCCTAATGGGGATGATAAGTCCATAGGAATCCTGATAGAAGAGATTTCCTCCAAATGTCCATGTATCAAGATCGTAAATAAAGTTCACAGGGGGTGCACCAGAGAAAGTTCATCTTGCAACAAATAGTAACATGAAGGTTACCAGTAGATACACTCACGCGTTTTGCCCAGCGGGGGGCTTCATCCCCATCACTCCAGTTTTACATCCCACTTCTGATTGGCTCGAGTACTGTACCATGTGAGGGCGGCCATCTTTCTTTTGATTGTATTGTATTGTATGTCTTTATTTGTATAGCGCCATTAATGTACATAGCGCTTCTCAGTAGTAATACACATGGTAATCAAATAAATAACAGATAATATAAATAGCAGGTCTTGGGAATAAGTGCTTTAGACATAAAAGTAACCTTAAGGAAGAGGAATCCCTGCCCCGGGGAGCTTAAAGTCTAATTGGTAGGTAGGGAGAACATACAGAGACAGTAGGAGGCAGTTCTGGTAAGTGCGTCTGCAGGGGGCCAAGCTTTATGTATCATGTGTTCAGAATGTCCACAGTGCTATTCATATGCTTCTTTAAGCAAGTGTGTCTTAAGTTGGGTCTTAAAGGTGGATAGAGAGGGTGCTAGTCGGGTACTGAGGGGAAGGGCATTCCAGAGGTGTGGGGCAGTCAGTGAAAAAGGTTTAAGGCAGGAGAGGGATTTAGATACAAAGGGGGTAGAAAGAAGACATCCTTGAGAAGAACGCAAGAGTCTGGATGGTACATAACGAGAAATTAGGGCTGAGATGTAAGGAGGGGCAGAAGAGTGTAAAGCTTTAAAAGTGAGGAAAAGAATTGAGTGGGAGATGCGGGATTTGATCGGAAGCCAGGAGAGGGATTTCATGAGGGAAGATGCTGAGACAGATCTAGGAAAGAGTAGCGTGACTCTGGCAGCAGCGTTTAGGATAGATTGTAGGGGAGACAGGTGAGAGGCACGTTGTCGTCTTAAAGGCAATTGAAGCACAGCCATTCTGATTGGCTGGCATCATTGCCTTTAAATGACGTCATCAATTTTTTATTAATTTTTTTTAATCCCATGGTTTTCAAGGCCCAATCAGGGCCGTGGGAACCATATGACGAAAATGTGACATCATAGGCCTATAAAAGCCTATGTCGTCTCATTTTAGAGCCAGACAGCGTGGAGGGAGGACCTCCCCTCTAAGAAGAAGTCAGGGTCGTGGCAGCAGAAGACTCCAGAAGACCCGGAGAAGGTAAAGAAGCTCCAAGACTGACGCAATGGAGTACAAGTACTGTAGAAGAAAGAAGACAAAGGCATGGTTTTTTATTTTATGGTTTTTTATTTTATGGTTTTTTATTTTATGGGTTTCTGTTTCCTGTGCGTGGATTGGTTCGAGAGCATGCTGTTCCGAGTCGGTGAGTGGGTAATCTAATGGTGAGTAAACAAGAGAAATTTATTTTATTTAGCTTGTACAGGGTTTGATTTTTTTTTTTAATGTTATTGTTTTTTTTTTATGTCCACTTATTGCCTCTGTATTTATTTATGTCCCTACGGATATACATAATACAGAGCTAATAAAAGCTTGTATTGCTCATGTTTGCTTGCTTTTTTTTAATGCATTTTTAACTGTAGTTTGCAGCTTGGTGTGCAAATGTGTTTGCAAAAGTTTATTTCAGGGGGGGCTTGCTTTTTAATAGTGGCTTTTTGTTGGTTAGATTTTGTTGATTTGTAGAACAAAAGGTGTACAAACAGCGCTTATACAATCAACAAATGATAAACCTTAGATAAATTGTCCGAATGGTAGTCCTGGAGCTGCCTGTTGAGATTGTTCTGGTATCTTGCACCCAGACTTGAATTTGTGGACAAAAGCAACCTCCTCTGGCGCTGAGGTGGGGACTTGAATTTTCTTCGTATAGACTGTGACCTCAGGAAAAAACAAAAGACAAAACATGCAGGAAGCCTGCAATGGTGTATTACCCAAGGGATACAAAACATATATATAGGAGCAATTTATTGATTGATTATCTATAAAATATACATAAAAATATACATGAAAATATACATAAAAATTAATAAAATATTTGAACCAGTGCTTGGCACTAACTGGTGATGTGAACAAGCTGCCTGCACACTATCACAGTGGGAGGCTTGAAATTGTGTCCAAGACTTCTGATCTTTGCTCCGCCTGGTAAAAATTGAAAACCTACTCACCAGATGTGAATAGGTCAAATGCACTGGTTAATGGTCTTTAAGGCCGGGATACACCGTCTGCCTGGCGGTGTTTACGTCTCCTGCTGCCGGGATCCTATCTTGTGCTCCGTCGTGAATCACTTCATGGAATGCACCCGATCCGCTCGCGCAATGACGTCACCAATTCTCGTCCACTGCTACGGTGTCCCAACAGTACCAAAAACCATCCAACGCGTTTCGAAAGCTCTATTGGTGTCTTTCTTCGTCAGGGATATGTGCTGAAAGCATCTATGCTGCTTTATATCTCAGTTTTTGATTGCAAACGGTCCATGATTGGTGTGATTAAATTAAAACAGTGTGATATCAATGTCTCTTGATTCAGATATTTGAAAGAGTATACATGATTTAAAATAGGGATGGAAAACAGACTGCAGGAATATTAATATACTGCAAAAATGTTAATACAATTGGGAATCTTTGACATGTAAATTATAGATGAATTAATCTTCTCTGTGTGAAAATGTATCTAATACGATGTTGTATTAACAAACATATTTGTTGTTAATTAAGTGACTAATTATTTAAGTAATACATGTTCATAACCTACACAGAGATGTCTGTTGGAAATTTTCATGATATAATTCATATCATGGTGTCATATAGGGCATATTGCCATGCACATATTATGTACAGTCAAATTAACCCAATCATACCAAACAAATCATAGTGGATGTAGAATGGAAATACATGTGGAATATAAATACATATGGATTGAAAATACATTGATTAGTTGAAAGAATACATTAAACATAGTTAGAAACATAATCACAAAGTAGATCATATGTTAACACAGCAATAGTAACAAAAGAGTGCGGTACTTGGTATGGTGACCGCAGTCATGGGTATATTCATAAATTAGATCCCTAAATAGATCCATAAGGAAGGAAAAAAGGCAATTATATGCATATACAGTGCTATAGAATGGTGATAGTCCTAAATTAGATTAATATGTGTCTATAAAATATGTGATGAACTAATTCATAACTTAACATTATAAGTGTTTTTTGAATTATAATATTATATAATGTGATTATTTTACATTTGTTCCATCACTATTTGATGAATTATTGAAAATTTGGTGAGAAAAAAAAAAAAAAAAAAAAATATATAAAAAGTGATAATTTATTTTTAATTTTTAATTTTTATAAAATGTATATAAATTTATATAAAGTGATAATTATTTTTAAGAATTGTATTTGTTTAAGTGAACAATTTTTAAGTGAACAATTTTATTAAGTGAACAATTTTATATATATATGGAAAAACTTTCAGTTACTCTATGAGGAGAAGCCTTATGAGCAGAAGCAATATTATGGAACTGTAGTCTAGTCGGCAGACAGCATGTAGTTATTGATTATAGAAAGGCTGATAGATCAAATTCGATGTTTAAACCCAATGGACTAAGTGTTTTTAATTCGAATATCCAGAATGATTCCCTTTTCGAGATGAGGTTAATTTTATCTCCACCTCTATTGCTGAAATTGGGACACTCAATGGCATGACACTTAAGACCTATGGGGCTCTGGGAGTGGAATGTTTTAAAATGCAGAGATACATTATGTAATTCAAATCCCCTTTTTATATTGTAGATATGTTCTCCTAATCTTCTCTGCAGTGTTCTACCCGTGCGGCCCACATATTGTAGACCGCACGGGCATTCTAACAGGTAGATCACGAATTGACTATGACAATTGATAAGGGTTTTGATGGGATATTTTTTATGTGTATTGTTTGATACAAAATGTTGGGTTCTGATGCTATACTGACAGGCTATGCATTTAGCACAAGGATAGTATCCCCTGATGTTATGTTTGGTGATGTTATTTTTATTGCTAAAGGGGCAGCTAGGTGACAAATATGTTTTTAGATTGTTAGCTCTTCTGAAGTATATTTCGGGCTTATCTCTAAGGTATTCATTTAATAATTCATCTTGTTTTAATAAACCCCAATGTTTGGAATTTTTTTTAATAATTTCAGGTGCTAACGTGTTATACTGTGTAATAAATGCTACTGTACCTTTACTATTTTCATGTTGTTCTTTTGGTTTATATTTTATTAGGTCAGATCTTGTCATGTTTCTCACAGTTTCCACTGCTAAATCTAATTGATGTTTATTATAGTCACGATCTAAAAAATTTTGTTTGAGATCTTGTGCCTGTTGTTCAAACATACAGGGATCAGAGCAGTTTCTCTTGATCCTAACCAGCTGACCTTTGGGGATATTTTTTATCCAATTAGGATTATGGTTACTGCTGGCTAGGAGATAATTATTGGACTGGACTGGTTTGTAGTACGTTTTTGTGTGTAGAGTATTATTTTCAACATATAATTGAAGGTCTAGGAATTCGATACTAGTTTTACTCTCTTTGAAGGTGAATTGAAGATTTCTATTATTATTATTCAAAAAAGTTTAAATACATTCAATTCTAAAATGGACCCCCTCCAAATAAAGATAACGTCGTCTATGTAGCGCCGCCATAGGACCAAATTCGCCCCCAGCTCTAGGTTGGACCAGATGAAATCGTCCTCCCACTGCCCCATAAATAGGTTCGCATAGCTGGGAGCAAATTTGGTCCCCATGGCGGTGCCACATACCTGTAAATAAAATTTGTCCATAAAAAGAAAATAGTTGTGTTTTAAAATAAAATCAATAGAAACTAATAAGAATTCTGCTAGTTTTAGTGATATTATTTTATCTTGTTGTAACTTGGATGCTACAGCATCACAGCCCTTCTGATGTGATATTACAGTGTAGAGGGAGGCTACGTCTGCCGTCACCATTATGTATTCTTCATGCCACTCCATGTCCCCTAAAATTTGTAGAATATGGGTCGTATCTCTAATATGGGATCGTAACTTAACTACATACTGCTGCAGATGATGGTCAATGAATTCTGATAGGGATGAGGTCAATGATCCTATACCCGATATTATTGGGCGACCAGGTGGTCTTTGTAGATCTTTATGTATTTTAGGAATCATATAGAATATTGGTATTCTTGGATGTTTATTATTTATATATTCCTGTTCTCTCTCATCTATGACTCCATCCCTAACTGCCTGGTCTAATATTGATCCTAGTTCTTCTTGATATTGTGTTGTTGGATTTTTGTCTAATAGACCAGGCAGTTAGGGATGGAGTCATAGATGAGAGAGAACAGGAATATATAAATAATAAACATCCAAGAATACCAATATTCTATATGATTCCTAAAATACATAAAGATCTACAAAGACCACCTGGTCGCCCAATAATATCGGGTATAGGATCATTGACCTCATCCCTATCAGAATTCATTGACCATCATCTGCAGCAGTATGTAGTTAAGTTACGATCCCATATTAGAGATACGACCCATATTCTACAAATTTTAGGGGACATGGAGTGGCATGAAGAATACATAATGGTGACGGCAGACGTAGCCTCCCTCTACACTGTAATATCACATCAGAAGGGCTGTGATGCTGTAGCATCCAAGTTACAACAAGATAAAATAATATCACTAAAACTAGCAGAATTCTTATTAGTTTCTATTGATTTTATTTTAAAACACAACTATTTTCTTTTTATGGACAAATTTTATTTACAGGTATGTGGCACCGCCATGGGGACCAAATTTGCTCCCAGCTATGCGAACCTATTTATGGGGCAGTGGGAGGACGATTTCATCTGGTCCAACCTAGAGCTGGGGGCGAATTTGGTCCTATGGCGGCGCTACATAGACGACGTTATCTTTATTTGGAGGGGGTCCATTTTAGAATTGAATGTATTTAAACTTTTTTGAATAATAATAATAGAAATCTTCAATTCACCTTCAAAGAGAGTAAAACTAGTATCGAATTCCTAGACCTTCAATTATATGTTGAAAATAATACTCTACACACAAAAACGTACTACAAACCAGTCCAGTCCAATAATTATCTCCTAGCCAGCAGTAACCATAATCCTAATTGGATAAAAAATATCCCCAAAGGTCAGCTGGTTAGGATCAAGAGAAACTGCTCTGATCCCTGTATGTTTGAACAACAGGCACAAGATCTCAAACAAAATTTTTTAGATCGTGACTATAATAAACATCAATTAGATTTAGCAGTGGAAACTGTGAGAAACATGACAAGATCTGACCTAATAAAATATAAACCAAAAGAACAACATGAAAATAGTAAAGGTACAGTAGCATTTATTACACAGTATAACACGTTAGCACCTGAAATTATTAAAAAAAATTCCAAACATTGGGGTTTATTAAAACAAGATGAATTATTAAATGAATACCTTAGAGATAAGCCCGAAATATACTTCAGAAGAGCTAACAATCTAAAAACATATTTGTCACCTAGCTGCCCCTTTAGCAATAAAAATAACATCACCAAACATAACATCAGGGGATACTATCCTTGTGCTAAATGCATAGCCTGTCAGTATAGCATCAGAACCCAACATTTTGTATCAAACAATACACATAAAAAATATCCCATCAAAACCCTTATCAATTGTCATAGTCAATTCGTGATCTACCTGTTAGAATGCCCGTGCGGTCTACAATATGTGGGCCGCACGGGTAGAACACTGCAGAGAAGATTAGGAGAACATATCTACAATATAAAAAGGGGATTTGAATTACATAATGTATCTCTGCATTTTAAAACATTCCACTCCCAGAGCCCCATAGGTCTTAAGTGTCATGCCATTGAGTGTCCCAATTTCAGCAATAGAGGTGGAGATAAAATTAACCTCATCTCGAAAAGGGAATCATTCTGGATATTCGAATTAAAAACACTTAGTCCATTGGGTTTAAACATCGAATTTGATCTATCAGCCTTTCTATAATCAATAACTACATGCTGTCTGCCGACTAGACTACAGTTCCATAATATTGCTTCTGCTCATAAGGCTTCTCCTCATAGAGTAACTGAAAGTTTTTCCATATATATATAAAATTGTTCACTTAATAAAATTGTTCACTTAAAAATTGTTCACTTAAACAAATACAATTCTTAAAAATAATTATCACTTTATATAAATTTATATACATTTTATAAAAATTAAAAATTAAAAATAAATTATCACTTTTTATATATTTTTTTTTTTTTTTTTTTTTCTCACCAAATTTTCAATAATTCATCAAATAGTGATGGAACAAATGTAAAATAATCACATTATATAATATTATAATTCAAAAAACACTTCTAATGTTAAGTTATGAATTAGTTCATCACATATTTTATAGACACATATTAATCTAATTTAGGACTATCACCATTCTATAGCACTGTATATGCATATAATTGCCTTTTTTCCTTCCTTATGGATCTATTTATGGATCTAATTTATGAATATACCCATGACTGCGGTCACCATACCAAGTACCGCACTCTTTTGTTACTATTGCTGTGTTAACATATGATCTACTTTGTGATTATGTTTCTAACTATGTTTAATGTATTCTTTCAACTAATCAATGTATTTTCAATCCATATGTATTTATATTCCACATGTATTTCCATTCTACATCCACTATGATTTGTTTGGTATGATTGGGTTAATTTGACTGTACATAATATGTGCATGGCAATATGCCCTATATGACACCATGATATGAATTATATCATGAAAATTTCCAACAGACATCTCTGTGTAGGTTATGAACATGTATTACTTAAATAATTAGTCACTTAATTAACAACAAATATGTTTGTTAATACAACATCGTATTAGATACATTTTCACACAGAGAAGATTAATTCATCTATAATTTACATGTCAAAGATTCCCAATTGTATTAACATTTTTGCAGTATATTAATATTCCTGCAGTCTGTTTTCCATCCCTATTTTAAATCATGTATACTCTTTCAAATATCTGAATCAAGAGACATTGATATCACACTGTTTTAATTTAATCACACCAATCATGGACCGTTTGCAATCAAAAACTGAGATATAAAGCAGCATAGATGCTTTCAGCACATATCCCTGACGAAGAAAGACACCAATAGAGCTTTCGAAACGCGTTGGATGGTTTTTGGTACTGTTGGGACACCGTAGCAGTGGACGAGAATTGGTGACGTCATTGCGCGAGCGGATCGGGTGCATTCCATGAAGTGATTCACGACGGAGCACAAGATAGGATCCCGGCAGCAGGAGACGTAAACACCGCCAGGCAGACGGTGTATCCCGGCCTTAAAGACCATTAACCAGTGCATTTGACCTATTCACATCTGGTGAGTAGGTTTTCAATTTTTACCAGGCGGAGCAAAGATCAGAAGTCTTGGACACAATTTCAAGCCTCCCACTGTGATAGTGTGCAGGCAGCTTGTTCACATCACCAGTTAGTGCCAAGCACTGGTTCAAATATTTTATTAATTTTTATGTATATTTTCATGTATATTTTTATGTATATTTTATAGATAATCAATCAATAAATTGCTCCTATATATATGTTTTGTATCCCTTGGGTAATACACCATTGCAGGCTTCCTGCATGTTTTGTCTTTTGTTTTTTCCTGAGGTCACAGTCTATACGAAGAAAATTCAAGTCCCCACCTCAGCGCCAGAGGAGGTTGCTTTTGTCCACAGATTTTGTTGATTGATGGTAATTTATTTCTATTTACTTGTTTTGTTTCTAGGATTTGAATAGTGAATTGTGTACAGTAATTGATTTGGATTATATTGTAATTGATTTATGAATGGATTGATTTATTATAATGTATTTATTTTATTTTATTTAGAGCATTGCTTGGCATACTGTAGTGTACAGTACATGATGCACAGATTTTTTGCATCATGTACTGTACACATTGTAAAATTAAATTTTTGGATAGCCATTTGTTAGATATTGATTTGCCTACTGTACTGTACTGTAGGTGCTGTGTTCTTGGGAGATGAGATTTATTTTTATTTGCATCGTGCTGTTTTTATTTGGAGATGTTACTGTACTGAATGTGTCAGAATGTACTGTATTTGCTATGTATTTTTGGCTATAGAGGACAGATGGACTATACTGGTGGAGGGGATTCATACTGTATTGCGGTGGTAGTAAGTACAGTAGAACTGTATTTATTTTATTATGCTACTGTAGTTAATGTGTTTAATAATGGGCCAAATAATCTATTATCCATGTCTGGATAATAGTTATTTGGCCCATTAATGTAGTGTATGTGTTTGGTCGTGCGGGGGGTGATTTATTTAAATATACTGTACTGTGTAGGCCAGGCCTGCCCAACTCGTAAAGTGAGAAGGGCCAAACTGCTCCAAGGAAAAAAAAATTGGGCCGCACGGGTTAAATCATCATCATCATCATCATCATCATCATCATCATCATCATCATCATCATCATCATCATCATCATCATCATCATCATCATCATCATCATCTCTCCTCAAGCACCTCTCATCATCATCATCATCATCATCATCCTCATATCTCCCCCAGAACCCCTCACTATCAATCTTTACGATACTCCCCATCTATCTCTCATACCCCCATCTCTCCCCCTTACCCATACAATACCCCCCTCCACATCAAACACACAATACCCCCCTCCACATCAAACACACAATACCCCCTCCACATCAAACATACAATACCCCCCTCCAAATCCCCCCAGCCCATTCCATGTCAGCATCCCCCCCACAAGTCAGCATCCCCCCCGTGTCTCTCTTCCCTCAATATGACACTCTCTCCCCCTCCCCTTAATGACACTCTCTCCCCCTCCCCTCAATATGACACTCTCCCCCTCCCCTCAATATGACACACTCTCCCCCTCCCCTCAATATGACTCTCCCCCTCCCCTCAATGTGACTCTCCCCCTCCCCTCAATATGACATTCTCCCCCTCCCCTCAATATGACACTCTCCCCCTCCCCTCAATATTACACTCTCCCCCTCCCCCCAATATGACACTCTTTCCCCCTCCCCTCAATATGACACTCTCTCCCGCCCCTGCAACTCACATCACACCCTCCCCCTGCTACTCACATCACTCTCACCCTCCCCCTGCAACTCACATCACTCTCTCCCCCCCTGCAACTCACATCACTCTCTCCCCCCTCTGCACCTCACATCACTCTCTCCCCCCTCTGCACCTCACATCACTCTCTCCCCCCCTGCACCTCACATCACTCTCTCCCCCCCTGCCACTCACATGTCAGCAGCACAGCCCCCCCTCACATGTCAGCAGCCCCCCCTCACATGTCAGCAGCCCCCCCCCTCACATGTCAGCAGCCCACCCCCTCACATGTCAGCAGTCCACCCCCTTACATGTCAGCAGCCCACCCCCTCACATGTCAGCAGCCCACCCCTTCACATGTCAGCAGACCACCCCCCCCTCACATGTCAGCAGCCCACCCCCCACCAGCCCGTTTTTCACCCCCCACCAGCCCGTTTTTCACCCCCACCCCCCCACCAACACACACACACACACACACACACACACACACACACACACACACACACACACACACACACACACACACACACACACACACACACACACACACACACACACACACACACACACACACACACCTCTCTTAGATCTGCTCAGCACATCCTCTCTCCCCGGTACTAAGCCCCACCCCCGGCATGCTCTGACCTCCCCGGCAGCCTGCTATTGAAGAAAAAAAAACACACGGCTGCCGCATCCTCCTCATGCTGCTGCTGCCCCCGCGCACCGCAAAACCTGGGGGCTGGGAGGGAGAGGGAGGGGGCTGGGAGGGAGAGGGAGGGAGGAGAGATGAATCGCCGCCATTTATTAAAACTTTTTTTTTTTTAAATTTATTTAATTAACTGGCGCCCGGCCAGAGTCATCACGGGCCGCACAGAGAGGCCAGACGGGCCGCATGCGGCCCGCGGGCCGTATGTTGTGCATGCCTGGTGTAGGCCATGTTTTAGTTTTTTTACACACAGGGTTGGCACCTGTGCCTTAACCCCTTCATTGCCTTAGCGGGCATTGCATGGCCGCTAAGGTAATGAAGCTGCTTACATTTTTAATTTTTATTTATTGTGTGCGTGAGCAGGGGGTCTCGCCTCGGGGACCCCCTACTTCCTGAGATACAGGCCCCGTTACGGGGTTCCCATATCCCTCTAGTCCCGCGGTCACGTGACCCACAATTTTAACATGGCGGGGATACCGGCACCCCATAACTGGGCCTGTAACTCGGGAAGTAGGGGGTCTCCTGACCTGAAATCAACTTTGTTAAGCTCAGGACACCCCCTGCTCACGCATACTATGAATAAAAATAAAATGTAAGCAGCTTCATAACCTTAGCAGCTAAGGTAATGATTTTTTTATTTCGAGGGGGGGTGGGGTTTGATACTAATGTGGGGGACCAGGGGGTCTTCCGAGCTAAACAAAGTTAATTTCAGTCTTGGGGACCCCCTACTTCCCGAGATACAGGCCCTGTTATGGGGTGCCGGTATCCCTCTGCATTGTTTAGATTCGATCCCACAAGATTTTAACATGGCGGGTGTACCAGCACCCCATAACGGGGCCTGTAACTCGGGAAGTAGGTGGTCCCCAGACCTGAAATCAATGTGGTTAAGCTCCGGAGACCCCCTGCTACAAAACTGTAATTTTAGAATTTTAATAAAACCCCCGCGATCGCCTGTGAGAGGCGCGCAGTTAGAGTGACTGATTCAGACTCTCTTTCTGCGCGTCTATTACACAAAGGCAGACGCCGGTAGCATTCACACAGCAGGGGTCCCTGCTTTGGGCATCTAATGCGCCGTGGTCATTTCTTTAAACACAGCGAACTTTGTGCCCGTTGTGATCACGGTTTCCCGCATTAATTACCGCGTTAAGTGTTCGAATAACTGCCGCTGCATCAGTATTTGTGAGTGTAAATGCCTAGCAAATTGACAGGACCAGTTTGAAGTTCCCCACAGCACGGGTGACATGAATTAGGAAATATCTAAACCAGGGTCCAGGAAAGGGAAACAAATTTACCATGCAAACTTACTAAAACCCTGCAAGGTGCAGAGATCTGTTTTCATCCACCCAGTTGAAGGAAAATGGATCTCGGTCCTCACTCTCCACAGGGGAATATCTTTGATGCCAACCAAAACCCTATGGGAACTCAGTTAACCTCGGAACAGAGTTCCAATTTGTTAGAACTATTTTAACAGTTTAGAGATGTTTTTTCTGATCACCCAGAAAAAATATATTTAGTGTCACACAGAATAGAATGGGGGGAAAAACCCCACAGTATACAACACTTTGAAATATTGGTGGGGAAACAGGGTAACAGGGGTACTGGTATACTGTACATACTTAAAAAAAAAAGTGAATAATGAAGTTGCAGTAGTGGTATAAAAGAGGGAGGGGAAAAGTGGATACTCGGTTAAGTGAAAATTTCTGATAGTGGTGAGGTGACTTGTGCTGCTCTTGGATAAAGGTGATCCTGACGCCAACAAAAGGAGGAATGGGTCTACCACAAGAGTACAGACGAGAAATCACAAATGGTGTAGTACATTAATTTCCACTTCCCCAACAAAGATCCATGTAGTCTTCAAATTAAAGGTATTAAGCTAGTTGAACAGGACAAAAGAGGCGGTGACAGATTTAAGAGATTACGTGAACGTGAAACCTTCTTGATCCACAAACTATAAACATTATCACCCCTGGTCAAAATCTGGATGTAGACTTGGCCTTTTTTTATAGAATAAACCATTGTTTAAATTTACATTTTAAATTCAATTTTTAATTGTAATTATTGTTTTAATTAATAATGTTTTCAATTCCATTACAAAAAATCTTTTTTTGCCTTTTATCCCCATTATACCTCTTATTTTTATATCCTTGTTTCTCTACAAATCGATCTCATTGCAATTATTCATTTATTTATTTTATCATTATATTAATTTTATTCTTTTATTCATTAATTTACATATCTTCATGTAATATTTATGTCTATTTGTATTATTAATATGTCTCTAAGCATTATTCATATGTCTTTATGCATTATCACTTGTATATGTGTATACTATCCACTTATATACAGTATTTGGTTCATCTAAATATAGTAATTGGTTAATCTACTTAAGAATGTCTTTATTACCTGGTTCATTCACATGCTTCATATACATTTCAACCATTTTTATATTTCATTTATATTTATATTTGAAGACCCCCCTTCTTTTCACCATCGTGATATTACACCATATTTACTATTGGGTACATCTTCATTGATAAATCCATTATTAAAATCATAGAAGTATATTTTATTACACCATATACAGGCATTTGTACATGTGAGCATACAAATGCTTTAACTTGTTGAAACCTTCACATTGTTGTATATTTACCGATCATTGGTCCATTTATCCTAGATTTTGCAAAGGCTTTTGACACAGTTGATCATGCTACAGTATCCTGCTCAACAAACTCCAGAGCTCTGGAATAGGGAAGCTTGCTTTAAACTGGTTTCAGTCCTACCTATCAGGAAGATCCCAACATGTGTCCATCTCAGGCTCTAACTCCAACCCCCTGGATATCACATGTGGTGTCCCGCAAGGCTCTGTTCTGGGGTCCCTACTCTTCTCAGTGTTCATTAATGATCTTCCCACAGCTTGTAAGGAAGCCTCAATACACATTTATGCAGACGACACAATCCTATATGCACACAGCCATAGCCTCTCTAACCTTCAACACATACTTCAGTCTGACTTTTTGAGACTCGAAAACTGGATTTCCCAAAACAAACTGTTTTTAAACACTGACAAGACTGTAACAATGGTATTCGGGACCAAGACTACATTTTTAAAGCTTCCAGTGACTGAGCTCCTGATTAGAACCAACGCTAACACCACCCTAACCCCTGTCACTAGTCTTAAATTCCTGGGCTTATGGTTTGACTCCCACTTAACATTCGGGATGCACATTGATATCCTGACAACCAAGACCTATGCCAAACTAGGGGCACTTTACAGGAACAAATCCTCCCTAAGTCTCCTGGTCAGAAAGCGTATCGCACAGCAGATGCTAATGCCAATTATTGACAATGGAGACATAGTATACAGCTCGGCACCTCAAACCCACCTTAGCAAACTTGACACCCTCTACAATTCAATTTGTCGTTTTGTTCTCCAATGCAACTACAAGACACATCACTGCGATATGCTCAAAGAACTAGATTGGTCATCACTCGAGTCTAGGCGCAAAGTTCACCTTTCCTGTCTTGCCTTTAAATTCTTCATGGGCAAGCTACCCAGCTACCTGAACAAGCTCCTCACCCCCACCACATGCAGCACTTATCACCTGAGATCAGACTCCAAAAGACTGTTCATGGTCCCAAGGCTCAACAAAGTATCCGGACGTTCCTCCTTCTCCTACCGTGCACCCCAAAACTGGAACAACCTACCAAAGACTCTCACATCCACCACCAGTTTAAGTTCTTTCAAATCTAAGGCTGTCTCACATTTTAATCTGGTCTGTAACTGTTTCATACGCCCATAATATATATTTTCTTTAACTGTGCATGCAATGTCTTGTATATAATGTATACCCTGTTCATTTATGTAACTGTATTTTTAACCATGTATTATTTGTTTTACTCTGTGCCCAGGACATACTTGAAAACGAGAGGTAACTCTCAATGTATTACTTCCTGGTAAAATATTTTATAAATAAATAAATAATATCCACCCCCTTTGATCCCCATTCCTTCCATTTTAGAATATCTAGGCTATTAAAAGAGAGCATTTTTCTCCTACACCAGTCCCTGCAAGTGCATTCATGCACACAGACACTTTACATCTATTACAGAAAAGACTGCATCAATAAAAACTCTTGTTCGGATTCACTCATTGGCCACCATACATCACAAGGTGCCAGTAGTTGGCATTTAATCCAGACCCCTGGCTCGTTTACAGACAGTCATATCTCCATGAGGAAGCAAGCTGTTACTGTACTTGGGAAATGCCTAGGAGGCTTTTGGACTTCTCAGGCATCCGTAGCAGCGGTGCTCTCTCCCCTTGTGACATCACCCTGCTCCAGAACAACGCACCGCAATGCTGCACTGAAACCTTTGGGACGCCTAGTGAACCAGAACTAGTGGCAAAAGCAATGAAGCCAACATCGGAGACTACAAGGGAATGCCACAGCACTGCTTAAACTTTTGTACAGCCCTTAAATTGCTTGCTATTTAATCAAAATTTGTGAGTGCAGAACTTTTAACTACCTGTCTAAAAAATTACTTTTTAATATACTACACCATTAGAGATTTCTTCTCTACGCTCTTGTCCTAGACCCATTCACACATAATAGAGACAGAAACTGGTATGAAAGTAGGGTCCCACCCCTACAGGTTGCCTGGAAACCTTAAAGACCTGTTAGAAAAAGAGGTTGAAGAAAGGCTAAATCTGTGTGTGATTGAAGAATCATGCAGCGAATGGTGTAGTCCGAAAGTAATGGTCCCTAAATCAGATGCAAATGTGAGGTTTTCTGTGGACCTCCTAAAGGTAAATGCAATATTCAGGTTTGATGCATACCTGATGCCAAGGTTGGATGAATTGAAGGACTCCCTTGGCACGTTGGAGTGCATATCTATGTTTGATCTCACAAAAGGCTACTGGTAAATACCTTTAGAGGACTCCAAATCCAATAATTCCTTTGCAAACTCTCTAGGTTTGTAACAATTTGTGAAGATGCCATTTGGTCTGCATGGAGCCCCTTTCGAGAGGCTCATGCACAAAGTTCTACGACCTTATAGGGCGTATGCTACAGCCTGCATGGATGATATCATTATATACAGTAAGCACTGGCAGGTTTCATATGTATGTATGTATGTCTTTATTTATATAGCACCATAAATGTACAGAGGTAGCTCTGTGCCAAAAATTTGAGGGCGTAGTACACCTGATCGTTTTCCTTAGCCGGAAATTTCTGAGGAAAAATGAATGCCTGGCAGTTAAATGGGTGATTGAGGTTTTAAGCCATTCCTGGGCAGGACTACATTTTACCCTGGTAATGGATCACACTCTTCTAAAGTGGTTAAATTCAATGAAGGACTCTAACCCTAGGCTAACCAGGGATCCCTCTAGGGATTCTTGTTTGAAATTCAGCACAGACCTGGGAAAGAAAATGCCAACACTGATTTCTTGTCTCAAGGAGTGGAGGTCAGGGTTCAGCCGTGCATTGCTCCAGCCACACACAAAGAGGGAAGGAGTGCAACAGGGTGGATTCACTGGTCCAATATTATTCATGGGAGTCTTATGTGTATCTTAGCAGTCCAGCAGTGACCTGGTTAATCCCAGCGTTAGAGCGGACTGGGTTAGGTTATTTAACCAGGTCCCACCTGCTTCAATTGTACAAAGGAGTTTACAAGTTTACAAAGGAGTGAGGAAACGGCAAACATAAAAAACAATAGGGAGGGCATAAATAAATGCATAGAGAAAGGTAGGAGGAGAGAGTTCCCAGACATTGGAGGAGATGAGGAGTAGGAGGTGAAAGAACAGGTGTATAAATTATGCCTGGGAGGGCAATGTATTACTTAAGGTTACAAACTAGAAAGTTAGTCTTATAGATGTGAAAAAAAAATTTCAGAGCATTTAGAAAGCCAAGTTCTCATAGTTAATAATGAAATTCAATTCTTGTATTCTTCATGTCCAATTTGAAATCCACAGACACTTCATATGTGACCCAGCCAATGTGCTGTCTCAATTACACAGGATTAGAGATGGGCAAAACTATCAAAATCCATTTCCCAAAATTCCATGGATAATTTTGACAAAATCCATCTCTCACACTAAAATTCCCATGTAGATTGCATAGTAATAAATGCAGGCAGATTCATTTAAATCGAGAGTGCGAACAAGCGTGTTCTTAACATTTTTGCAGTTGCCAGTCGACGTACATCCAAATAAATTAGGGAGACATGCCTGTGCTGAAAAGGAGCACACCTGAGGTACCCTGATGGGAGCTATGTTAATGTCTATGCAAAGTATATTTAATAGAATCCCGTCCCACACTTCTTAAGAGGATTTCCATGCCAACTAGATAGAGTTGATAAAAAGCCTAAGGCACCAATTTAACGACTGGAATGGTGTCAGACCGAACACGGCTAGAACCCACAACCCTTGTTTTTCTAGGCCACAGCTCACCACTGTCACATCATACTTTTGAGCTGCTCACTGCTGGCACCACGTTAGAGGGGCCCACTATATCAGCCACAGCCCTTACATACTCCCCTGTGCAATGGGACCCTGACATATAGTACATTGCTTCCAACTTCCTGCTCAGCTGTGCCCCTGTGGTGACAGTGCTGGGGCTGGAAGCACTTCCACTAGACACCACCTGTGCCCAAGATGTGGAAGGCACCACAGGACTGTGGGTGCTACTAGCAGGAGCAGGAGGGGTGCTTGATGCTGAGGTCCCTGGCTTAGGTACTGCAGGGCTGCAATAATTCTCTAAGGAGCCATTTTTTGTCCCTGTAGCCCCTGGGGCTTCTTAACACCATTCCTCATTTTACAAACAAAAAAACAAACTTAAACAGCAAAAGGGACAGGGTTTCACTGAGAGAGAGATATGCAGAGTGCAGCAGTGAGAGTTAGGCTAAGGCCCCGGTCACGGCGCTCTAATGCGCGCCCGCGCTTTCGGCTGCGCGTTCCGGCGATTCCCCGGTCTGCAGCTCACTGCAGGAGCAGAGACCGGGGGGGGGCGTGCCGGAGGAGTGACGGGGGCACGGCCATGATGTCACCTGGCAGGTTCGACCTCATTGGCTGAACCGCCGGGGGGCGTGCCTAGCCGCTCGACGCGAGTTCCTGCTCTCAATTCTATTGAGAGCAGGAGTAGCTCTCGCGCGAGCGCTGCGGCTCCCCCTCGCAGCGGGCCCGGCGCCGTTGCGGGGAGGGCTCTGGTGAGCGCAGCGGGGGCAAGGCCTTAGCTTCTGACAGCAGAGCTGTGTTTTCTGCAGCAGTGTTTTTTTTTAAAACCTGCAGCCTTTCCTCTCTCACTGCTGTTTATCTCTCTCTCAGGAAAGTTAAACAATATTAAAATACACTAAACCCTTTTTCCCACACCCAAAGTAAATTCTGTGCAGTATAAACAAAAATAAATATAACAAAACTGCAGCAGAAAAAACGGAACAGTGAGGGGAGGAGGGGCTGGGGAGTGGGTTGGGATTTGTAGCTCAGGAAAGTGAGCTAATCAGGGCTGTCTAGCTACTCTTCCTGGCTGAAAACAAAAATGGATTTAAACTAAATAAAACCAACTCTAAACTTCCACATTTAAAATCTAAATTTGACCTAAAGGATTGGAAAGCAAAATATATAAATACAATAGCATTTAGAAGGAGTTTACTGCTATTTAGAAGCCTTTTTGTATGAGCTCAAAATACACACAGTCTCTCACTACTACAGTATGACCAGTTCTCTTTTCAAACCTTTTAACTGATTGGCCGATACAGGATCTGGATGGTCAGCATCTGATGGCATCAGATGACTACTAAGAAGAAGCAGTCGATGCAGAGAAGGGGTACAACTCTGTCCCATATCGGTCCAGAGCATCAAGGGTGAAATTAAAGAGAGACCACCTGTGCCCATGTTGTTGAAGGCGCCACGGGGGTGCTGGTGCTTGCAGGAGGGTTGGAAAATGCTGAGGTCCCAGATTAAGGAAGGAAAGAGAAATAGATTGATCCCAGATAACTGTAACAATATAAAAATACATTGAACCTTTGTCCCCACACCCAAAGTAATATCTGAGCAGTATAAACAAAAATAAATATAACAAAACTGCAACAGCAAAAATGGACCAGTGACGGGGGAAGGGGGGGGGGGGGGGCTGGAGTGTTGACTGGATATGTAGCCAAAGAAAGTGAGCGAATCTGGGTTGTCTAGCTTCACTTCCTGGGTGAAAACCAAAATGGATTTAAACTAAATACTGTAAAACAACTCAAAAACTCCCAAATTTTAAATCAAAATGTGCCCTAAAGGTTTAGAAAGCAAAATATATACATCTCCGCATTTTTCCGGGATTTTTTTCCGAATGCCACGCACTTCACCGCACTTCACCAAGTTCATGCCGCATTCTGACCGCATATATACCTCATTCATGTTGCATTCACACCCGCGGTTGATGCGCGGTTGATGTGTTTATTGATAATAGTTCGGATTTAATTGGTTGCAATTCTTCGCGTGTCCGCTAGATGGCAGATATTCATGAATTGTAATGCGCATGTGCTTCAGTAATGTGTCGACTTGCAGGTGTTTAAAAAAATATCACAGTGGCCCATTGTAAATTGGCCTTGGGACTGAAGGAAGAAGTTACAATAATGTATCAATTTAGGCTTTTCATATTAAAAAAAGACAAGCACAGTTTCTGGTCTGTTTATTGTCCTGAGAGTCCCGCCATGAGTGCACAACTTCAGTCCGTGTTCCAAAAACCCGACAGAACGTACGCTTATTTAATATGGGCCGCGATTAATGCAACAGATGATAAGATGGCAACAGTTGTTCAAATTTATCAGAATTTTATCGAAAAATGACTTTTACAAATTTTTGCCAGATGCTCATGTGTGGAAGCGTGCAATAAGGAAAAAGTTATGTAGCGATCCATGTTTTTTTCGTATTGATCCCGAATTTATTGGAGGTTATTGGTGTGTATCACCGGGTTTTTCCTGTATCTATGATCATGGAGACAGCAAAAGGCGAAAGGTCGTGTTAAAACCAACTAAGAAACGTCAGTCGCTGGCAAGCAATGCGACAGCGACAGTGACAGCTTCCAATAACGGTCTGACCGTCAGTGAAAACCTGGTGACCGGCAACCCTTGCTGTCTGTCCCCGCCCGGATACCTGCAGCCTGAGCCGGATTTCGCGTACAGTTTCGTGCAAGCTTGCATGTACCTAAGCGATTTCCAGCCTCATCAGCTGACTACAGGTGTAGTAGTCCCGCTGTCACCTGTCAACGACGTGTATGATCAAGAATACGGGACTGGCAGTGGCTCGGCGCCAGCTGATTGGGAAAGTCTATGGTGAGTAACGTTGCCGTATTTTATTCTGTTTTTTTTTATTTTGAAAATATCAATATCAGTGCGATTCAAAAGTCAAGCGATTCTCCTGTAAGCAATATCATTGGCTGAGCGGCTTCTACAGTAAATACAGCACAATTGGTGAAAAGCTAGGCGCATGCGCATTGGAACCATCTTGAAACGCATATGCGTGTCATCACATCGACGGTAGGCGCATGCGCATGTGAACAGGAGACGCCCCCCAAGAAAATTATTGGTGGGACTGACTGTGGGAACTTCTTTAGGGGACTGACTGACCATTACAGTAAAACTTGTACTTTTGTTTTTCCTCAGAAAATAAAACTTTGTCATCTCATCTGGAAAACGGCAAATGGAGGGATTTCGATGGATAATATCGCTTTGTGTTACAATGTCTGCACATTGCTGAATCGGATTTAAAAAACCA
Organism: Ascaphus truei; assembly: GCF_040206685.1. NCBI lineage: Eukaryota > Metazoa > Chordata > Amphibia > Anura > Ascaphidae > Ascaphus > Ascaphus truei. The sequence goes on from NC_134485.1 coordinate 92,614,499, forward strand.
CGTACCGGAGTCTACAGTTTAGTGGCCGTTGTTATTGATTAGGATAGAATACCTGAAACAGTATGCTGATGTTTTCAGACCGTATACAATACTTTTCTATATATACTGTATAATAAACCCGAAAAAATAAAAAGTATACATTTATTATGTTAGTATGGTTTACAGTCAGCACAACAGTATGGTGTTATTAAAAAAAATTCTTTATTCATAAAATTAAAAAAACGCAACATCTCCTTTATTAAAGTACAGAAAGTCAAAACATTTACAGTAGGATGGTGTACAGAACAGTCATTCAGGCCTGCACAACTCCAGTCCTCGAGGGCCGCAAACAGGCCCAGTTTTAAGGATAACCTTGAAAACCGGGCCTGTTTGCAGCCCTCGGGGACTGAAATTGTGCAGGTCCTGTGTACAGTAAGTAAAAACATTTCTTTATTAATACAAGTTAAAACACGCAACATCTCCTTTATTAAAGTACAGAAAGTCAAAACATTTACAAAAACATTTTACAAAAAATAAACAAAAGTTGAACAGTCACGCAAATGCGATCCCTACCAGATTGTCCTTCCAGGGCCGATGCCTTGTATGGCGCAAAATGCCATTAATGGAGTGTCGAACGATTTTCATTAAAGGATGTGAAATTGAAAAATAGCGCTGCAATTCCTCCACAATAGTCCTTCTTAAATTTTCAGGAAGCGCCCTTTTTTCACGATTTCCTTCGTAGTTCACTTTGTAGATCCACCCGCAGTACACCAAGTAGGACACGTGGTGCTTAAAAATTAACATGGCATACTTCTGGGGTAAACCAGCACTAACCACCCTATACTTCTCCCTGTGTGCCGGTTGCAGCTCACGCAGGTTGATGTCGGGAACCATATCGATGCAAGCATATGTAGGTTGGGTTATGGGAGCGGGTGTTCTTCTGTGAGCGGGTGTACTTGTGGCGGCGGGCGAGGGTAGATTGTCTGGGAGGAAGCTTTCCTCCTGTCTTGGTCGCCGTGTTGTATCCTGGTGTGGTCTTGACGGGGTTGTCATGTTATCCTCCTCCTCAACGGCATACATGTACACAAATTCTTCTGGTGGAGGGGTGTGCTTGGTGTTGGAAGGCGGTCGAAGGTCCCATTCATCACATCCATGCCACCCTCCTGCTCCGGCATTGGGGATACAGGGGCATGAATATCTTCTTCATATGTCGATCCATCTTCTCCATCCGTTGATCCATCTTCGGCATCCGTTGATCCATATTTAGCATGGTCTCCAGAAGCAGATCTATCTTTACCAGCACAGTAGAGTTCCCGGGGATATCCACACTTAACCCATTCAGCATGCGGTCTAAAGAGCTCGTTCTTGTGCATGGCGTTCTGTGGACATCTGGGTGGATGGGTGCTACGGAGGATGAGATGGGGTTCAATGGAGAGAAGCGGCAGCGTCGTCGAAGGAGGATGGAGGAGGTGACCTGTGGATTTCCGGGAGAGGAGAAGCGGCAGCATCGTCGAAGAGGGATGAAGAAAGTGACCTGTGGATTTCCGAGTGAGAAGCGGCAGAGTCGTCTAAGCGTAATGGAGAAAGTGACCCGTGGATTTCAGGGGCACCAGTGGCAGCGTCGTCGAAGAGCAGTGGCGAAGATGGCCTGTGGGTTTCCTGGAGACCGGCGGGAGCGTCGTGGACGAGTAGTGGAGAAGATGGGATGTTAATTTCCGCGAGGGTGGCGACAGAGTCGTCGAAGCATAAACGATGAAGTGGCCTGCGGGTTCGATGGGTTTGCTGCCATATGTTTTGCGTTGAGTGTACATCACCATATTTCTTCTTGACCTTGTAAGGCTTATGTGTATTAAAACCCTTAGCCTTTGGGGTCAGGAGAAGGTTTTCTTTATTGGCCTTAGCCTGTCGCTTTGGCCTTGGCTTGGAAACGGCTGCCGCCTTTCACTTTTTCTGTGTGATAGGCATGGCAGAGGCGAGTGGCTTCTTGCGTCTGTAGAATCGGGGTTGCTCCATGGAAGCAGATGGCACAATGCAGTATCTGGACAAGGGCAAGTTCAGATAAAGATCATCGAGTGGTGGGCTATGCAAAGCGTGTAACCTTTTATGCATGGCGCGGATGTACAGGTGTTGAAAGTGGGCGTACTCTAATGTGAGTCATTAACGTATAAATACACCATCCATTTTGTGGATTCATTGCACATTGAATACACATCGACTAAACATCAAATATACATTCTTGTGTTTGTATTTCTTTCTACTCGCAGCAATGCCTATTAAAAAGATTTCAAAGGATCTCAGCATGAGAATTAAGGAGATGTACACGAGCGGACAACGAATTGCAGATATCCAATGCTGGTTAGCTGCTTCTGGCCTCGTTGTGCCATCAACCACCGTGTGCTATCATGCACACGGAAAAACCAGACAACGCACGAGGACACCAACGGTAACTAACGCGTAAGTATATTTATATAACTATATAATACAGTATATCTATTATTGTTTATTTTGCTGCATATTAATAGAACTATACATTGTGTAGATCTATCAAATATTATAGTTATTTCGGTATATTTATATTACTACAGTATATATATTGTTTATATATTGCTGCATATTAATAGAACTATATATTGTGTTGATCTATCAAATTTTATAGTTATTTCGGTATATTTATATAACTACAGTATGTATATTGTTTATATTGCTGCATATTAATAGAACTATCTATTGTGTAGATCTATCTCATTATATACTATTTTTACTGCAAATGATGTGCTGTGCTTGTGGTCTACTGCACTGTAACTTACCGGATTGTTGTTTTTCTGTACATTGTAGGGAGACAACTCTTCTGGTCAACAAAATAAGTGAAGAGAATGATGAGAAGAGTGCATTAAGGGTCAAATACACTTTGCAGCAAAATCACAATCTCACTTTATCCGAGACCAGCGTAAAGAAGATGAGACCCAGAATTGGATGGAAATATGGACGTGTGAGGTTAGTACTGGACAGTACAGGAGGGAAAAGTGTTGTTTAAGAAACTGTACTGTACCTCTAAAATGATTTATTCCTTGACATTACAGAGTGTACTCTATGATAAGGGACGTTAACAAAATCAAGAGAGTGGTCCCGGCCCAGGCATGGATCGACAGTGGAGAAACTTTCCAGGATTGCATCTTCACTGACGAGTCTACTGTTTTGCTGGAGAGATTTGCCACCTTTGCATTTGTGAGGATTCGGGGATCGCAGCGCTCACAGCGCGACCCCTCCTCACCTACTTTGCCTCCTACTGCTGCCGTGGTGCATGCCCCTTTCCGGCGCAGGGCATCTTCCACTGCCCTGGGGGTTCCCCGCCGTCCCCAGCTCCGAGGCCGCCCCTCTCTCACGCGGCTGCCATTTGTCCCGGGAGCGCGCATGGACAGCGCTCACCGGGTGAAGATAATTTATTCACTGCACTAGCAGTGAAACCACGCCCCCAGCTGACGTACAGGCTGTTTCCCCAGACCAAAATTACTCACCTGCCTGCCATTCGAGGGGACATATCCAGGACAGCTCCACGCACTCCTCCAGGTCTGCCCCCGCTTCTGATTGGTCAGCCGTACTTTATATTGCCTGTCCTGCCACTCACTCATTGCTCGACATAATCTCCATTACGGAGGTCTACTCTGGCACTTTCTCTCTTTATTTACACAGGACTCGACTTGGCGGACGTAAACTCCTGGCTCTCAATCCCTGCTTGGACACCGACCTTCCGGAATTCTCCAATCCCCGACCTTGGCTAACGGCAACGACTACGGAACTTCTTTACCGGTACCGGCAAGTATTGCTAAAGCTAACACCACCTGGCCTGGCAACGCCTAAAACACCACACTCCGGACACGCTCCTTTTGCTGTGGGTAGGTGTTCATTTACGTCCCCACCTCAGTATAAGGGAAGGGTCTGGTCTGTGGGCAGCACCGGCGTAACAGCATTCCACCAAAAAGGTTGCATATCTATGAAGCCGCATCCAAAACACCCAGTGAAGATGCATGTGTGGGGTGCCATCTCTAGGCGTGGACCAGGATGCATCGTCATCTTTGAAGGTACAGTAAAATGTATGTCACACGCTTTTGCCTTACGCACTGTACTGTACTAGTGTGAAGTTTTTTGAGCACTTTTCTTTTCTTGTTATAGGAATCATGAATAAAGCTTTCTTCCTAGAGAAAATTGTGCCTGAGATTGTGGAATACATCACACGTGAGTTCCCGGATGGTCACCATTTCTACCAGGACAACGATCCGAAGCACACCGCGTCAACAGCGCATATCCTTGAGCGCGGTATCAACTGGGTGAAGACGCCAGCGGAGTATGTGCAGTAACCATGTCTCATTTTTTCCCACTGTTTTTACTGTGTACTGTATCTCTTAAACTAATTGTCCTTTTTTTCCCCCTCCAATGACAGATCGCCAGACTTCAATCCTATCGAAATGGTCTGGCATCAGCTTAAGGACCATATCCGAAAAGTCGTGAAACCCGCCAAAAAGGAAGAGTTGGCGCAAGGCATACTGAGTTTTTGGAACGATGTACTCACCGTGGAACGATGCAATAAATATATTGACCATATTGCGACTGTGTTGCCCATTGTGATCGCGCGTAATGGGCAAGCATCAGGAAGGTAGTATGGTATAGTACTGTACTGTAGTATTGTAAGTACAGTATGATACAGGTAAGTATGGCACAGATTTTTTCTTTCCTAGTAGTCAGTGTATACAGTAGTTCCAGTATAGACTAGTTTGACAGTACTAACTGCATACTGTAGTCCAATATGGAGTAGCTATACAGTACACAATGCCATAATACAGTTTGCACCTAACTGCTCAATTTTTTTCTTTCCAGAGAGAGCAACACCAGCCATCTGGTTACAAAATATTTAACAGTAGTCACAGTATACAGTAGTTCCAGTATAGACTAGTTTGACAGTACTATACAGCACACAATGCCATAATAAAGTATGCACATAACTGCACTAATTTTTTGTTTTCTTGTCTTTTCAGAAAAAAAGGATGGACTGGGGGAGAAGGGGGGTATCGTGTAAAGTTTGTGAACTGTTTGTACAGTTAAGTGTACAGTATCTAAACTGCAGTCATGATGTACACAAAACCTCTCCTCTCTCAATGAACTACTGTACTGTACACAGAATGAGGAAGAAGATAAAGACGGAAAAAATTATATTACTGTATATATATATTATTATATATTATATATTATTAATTAATATTATTATCAATGTGCATTATTCATGATTATCCACCGGCCCTCAATTTCCATCTGACAGAAGAACTGAATAAAGACTGCATTTTGTATTATTCATGATTATTTTTATATTTGTTTTTTTTTCCTGATAAAATAAAATAAATATTTATTTACATTCATGATAATCCTAATCATTGACAACCTCCCCCCCCACCTACACCAAAGAAAAAGAAAGAATGACAAAAAGTGGTAATTTACTGCATCAACAACATGAATCAGATAATGGTTTTTTTAACTCTCAATTTCACAGTGCTGTGCAAATCAGATTTACATATCCAATTCGAAAAGGGATTTTCAAAAGCTTTACCGTAAACAAAGCCTCAAAGGGTTGGGGGGGGGGGGGGGGGTTGATGGGTGAGTCATGCGCAGTAATCATCAGCTAGGTCCCTTCCCAAAGAGGATTACAAAGAGGTGACTCTAAAACAACAATAGGAAAATTAGGCACGCAGCCGCAGAGAGGTGATGCTCGGCTAGGGATGGATTACAAACACAATGGCAAGCTCTAGAAACGGAATTGCTCTGGAGAGGTGTCTGTCAATAAGAGTTTCAAATCCTTGAGCGAGCCTTGTGTGTGTGGGGGAGGGGGGTACAGGGTACAGCTGCATGAAGGTCATCAGGTCATCATATTAATTTGATCTCTACAACCCCAAATACAGTACTGTACATAAAAGCACACAAATCAAACATGTGCAGTCAAACACACAGTGTCGCAGTCAAAAGCTACAGCACAGATTGAATATCGTAATATCAAGATGGTCTAGGCAGGCTTGTGGAGAAAATAAAAATAAAAAATGAGTAGAAAAATTAAATATTTTTTTTTTTGTTCACTCATTCTTGAACTTCGCAAGCAAGCAGTGGTGAATTTACAGACGCATGCGCAGTAATCATCAGCTATGTACTGTAGCTCCCATCCCAAAGAGGATTACACGCAGGCGCAAAGAGGTGATGCTCGGCTAGGGACGGATTACAAACACAATGGCAAGTTTTAGAAACGGAATGGCTCTGGAGAGGTGTCTGTCGATAAGAGGTTCAAATCCTTGAGCGAGCCTTGTGTGTGTGCGTGGGGGAGGGGGGTACAGGGTACAGCTGCATGAAGGATTATCTGTACTGCAGTTCAAAGAAATGGCATATTTTCAAAAGGCAGGTCATCATATTAATTTGATCGCTACACCCCCAAATACAGTACTGTACATAAAAAGCACACAAATCAAACATGTGCAGTCAAACGCACAGTGTCGCAGTCAAAAGCTACATCACAGGTTGAATATCGTAAAATCAAGATGGTTTAGGCAGGCTTGTGGAGAAAATAAAAATAAAAAATGAGGTGGAAAAAAAAATATTTTTTTTGGTCACTCACTCTTGAACTTCGCAAGCAAGCAGGAATGTGATTGAAACCAGAAAGACACACATTCAAAGGAATGGTGTGGGAGAGGTGTACTGCACTGTAGAGAAGATAAGAAGTTGAAATACCCTGCAGTGCAGTAAAAGATCATGTGTGTGTGCAGGGGCGAGCGAGGGGAGAGCACTGTATATGCCGAATGTGATACTGTTACAGTACTGCACACGCCTATGCGTTTCAACAATTTTCAAATGAGACATACAGCACTGCAAATGCATGTATAAATATGCAAATTTACAATTACTGCGCACACACACGCAGACTGTGTACTGACGTAGGTTGAACTGCTAAAGTATTAGACTTCGAAGACAACAGCTCACGAACGTCCCCCATAGTTTTTAGACGGTATTGCAGTATTGTAGACAGCAATAATAAAATGCTAATATTACGAGCGCTAAAATACCGCAATACACTCCGGACAAAAAAAAACAAAATGCATCTGTCCGCGGTTATCAGAGTTGCGCCGCTTCGGCCGCACGAGGCTAAAGGCGGCCGCCAATGTAAATAAAAAACACTTAGAAATGGTTTATACTACAGAATTTAGAATGTGAAATAAGCCTGTCGTGCGCTCTGGAATGTGCTGTAGATATGCCCAAATGACTGTGTCTGGATCGGGGGGAGGTTCCACGAGAGGTTAGTCGGCAGATATGTACTAGCCCTTGGAGATATCAAGTGGCACTGCGACCACTCTCCTGTGAGGACTGTATCTATTGCCCCGGGGACTGAAGTTCCGTCGGGGACCCGGGTATGGGATGCTGGAGGTAAGCGGTGAGGGAGAAACTCCTCCTCCCCCTCTTGTGGTGCCACAAACAGCAGAGTAGATAGCAGAAGCAGTAGTAGCGATGGTCAGGGCACTCGAATAGAGTCCAGGAGAGACACAAAATGAAAAAATTGAAGAAAACGGGTGCCAGTAGGTGCAAAAATGTCAAGTCTTTATTAGAAACAAAAGTAAGTGGTAGACAGGACAGAAAAAGGTCCTCCCACGCAAGTGTTGCACTTTCTCAAGGAGTACTTACTTTTGTTTCTAATAAAGCCCCAGCGCGTCCAAGAAAAAACTCAAGATCGGAAGTGCTGGTCTTGCCCAGAAATATGACCAGCTGATCTTTAAACACCACGTCAGTTTTGAGATTTACAGCGAGTGGACCCACAATGTAAATTATGAAGGAAATGAATGCAAGAAGGGTCTGCCGGCAAATATAAGGAACACAATTTTGGAAGAAGGGCAGCGTTATTTTCATCTTAACACTCATGTTATGAGAACCGTGAGAGACACCATCTTTTGAGGCATACAAGGGCTCTTCCCTGGAAGGCCAGCAAATTATTGGACGACTTTGCTGTTTGATTGTACTGTAGTTCAAAATTTATAGAAAAATGCTTTTAATAAAAAAAAACCCAGTTGATTGTTTTAAATTGTTTAATGCTCTTAATGCTTGGTATACTCATTTTTTCTATTTCTGTTTTGCATGTGCATGTCTGGAGCTGGGCGAAGATAAAGTGCAGGAAATCCCAGCCCCCCCCCCCCCCCCACCACCACCAATACTGGCAGGTAAGACACAGTGCTCCAATCCATAACTTATTATATTTATACTGTATACAGTATATACTGTACAGTATACAGTATACTGTAGTTATACAGTTATATTGTATATAAGACAGTAGTTATAGTCCAATATTGTGAAATACACAATGCCTTTAATGTACTAATCCTGGTGAATTTTTTTTTCTTTTCAGAGCTGCAGAACTACAGTAAGTGGGGGGATGTGCAAACGTATTGTATTGTGTGCATAATGCCCTAATCCCCCTCTCTCTCAATGACAAAAGAACTACAGAATGCAATGCAGCCATTACGAAGAAGATAAAGACAAGATTGCAAATTTTGAAGAAGAGATGACCTACTGTATTTATGTATTATTCATTTTTCCTTGATTATCCTGTACAAATAAAATTGTTCCTTCTTTAAATTCATCAAAATCATTTGAAACCCCCACCCCCAAATAATAATCATAGTACGCCACCTCATACACTACCACTACAGTATACAGATAAAGTATCAAAAACATAAGGATTTATTCAAATCAGTCCTTCAATAGGCCCATGTGTCGGAGAAAAAAAAAGGATGTCCCTTTTTTTTTTTCAGACTTGAAATTCACATTGAATGTGGAGTCATTCTCGCCAATTCCACAAGAAGGGCTTATCACAGTTCAACAAAGCCTGAAACATAATGAATGGCTCTGGGGGAGGTGTCGATAAGCAGTTGAAATTGCTTTGGTTTGATAGGCATTGTGTGTGTTGGGGGGTAGTAAGTGAGGGGGGGGGGTACTACTACTACAGTGTACTGTCGCTTTGCCAGTCCAGGTCTGTGTGCGGGATTATTAATTCAGAGAAATCTTTTGAGCAGTTCATTAGATTCTGATGAACTGTTCAAAAGATTTCTTTGAACTAATAATCCTGCACACACACCTGGATGGTAGGGGGAGGGTCTACCACTGCTATGGTAATGAACGGGTTAACTCCTCCCAAAAAATTCCGGGTAGGCCTAACCACCCACCCTGGGCCAGAAACCCCATTCACTCACCCTCTCTACCCCCAATAAACCAGCTACTGTGCCTTAACCTCTTCAATCCCTTAGCAGCTAGCCGCTAAGTTAATGAAGCTGCTTTATTGTGATTTTTGAGAATAGTGTACGGGAGCAGGGTGTCTTCTGAGCTGAATTGCATTGATTTCAGCCTCGGGGACCCCTGCTTCTTTAGTTTCAGCCCTGGTATGGGGCGATTTAAACGCATAGGAGATACCGGCACCCCATACCATGGACGGTAACTCAGGAAGCAGGGGGTCCCCGAGGCTGAAATTAATGCAGTGCAGCTCTGTTTATCCACTGCTCTCATACACTATTATTTAAAGTCACAAAATAAAGCAGCTTCATTACCTTATTGGCAAGCCGCCACGGTAACTAAGCTTTTTTTTTTTTTTTTTTTTTAATAGTGTACAGGATCAGGGGGTCTTTTGACCTGAACCAGCCTCAGGGACCCCCTGCTTCCCAAGTTACAGGCCCTGTTATGGAGTGCCGGAATCTTGTGAAGTTTTTAAATCTCTCAATCATGTGGGCCGTGACGCGGAGGATTTAAAAATGGAATGGGATACCAGCACCACATACCGGGGCCTGTTACTCGGGAACCAGGGATCCCCGGGGCGGAAATCAATGCGGTTAAGGTCAACAGACCCCCTGCTCACTGTAACGGGTGGGGTAGATAGTCTTCATAATAAAGGTGAAGCCCGACTGGTTACCCCTGAAAACCGTGGGTCCCCGGTAGCTCAGAAGTACCATAAGCCGGAGATACTGTGTGTATTATAACTTTTACTGTTGTACAATAAACCTGGGATTTTGGGAGTGGGAGTTTTAAGGGGGATATTTGGGTTGAAATGTTTTGAAAACATGTGTACAAGGTCGGGGGCAAAGATACCGGTTGTCTATCCATTTTACACACAGACAGTGTCTGGTCTGCGGGTACGTGTATGTATGTTTTCCCCATAATATCTCCCTGTTAAAATATTGTATTTTCCACCCGCTATGCTTAGTTTAATAGTTTCATTCCCGAGCCCAGGTTCGAGGAAAAAAATTAGTGTTTTAAAATGTGTATTCATCTCTATACAGACAGTCCTGGTATTCCAATAAGTAGCCAGGATGTCTGCATAGAGATAAGGGATCAAAAAGGAGAAGGGAAGTCGAGAGGTGTCAGAATGTTTGGTGAGCGGGGAAGGGCGGAGTACCAGGTCTGGAGACAAAGGCTCCCCATGGGGGAGACTCTTTGTTCTCCCAGACTTGGTGGAGCCTACCCAGGGGGAGGTATAGGGCTGGCAAGGGGAAGCCATTGCTGGTAGGTACGATTCCCATTGCTCAGTTCAAATTTCCCGCTTGCCGGCATCCTGAGTCTCCTCGACATGCCCCCTCCTGTTTGGCTGGTACAGCTACGATACATTTTATGATTGGTCGCCAGCCCCTTCTCCATGTTAGACATAGAACAGTAAGGTCTACTGATGCAGCGGCCGTTATTCGAACACATCACGGCGCCGATTTTGAGTTCTCTGCTGTTCCCCACGCAGCATGAACGCGGCCAATCGCCCCAGGCACCGGGCTTATCGCGGATGTTTTGTTTGAATTTCATGGGTTCTGTTTCTTCGTTTGCAATAAAATGGATGAATTGTAATGTGTACAGTACTGGGCTACTGTGCTACTTTGTCAATTTCATGTTTTTAATAGCCAGAACACTAAAATTCATTTTTCTACACTCGCCGCGCTCGCATCTTAGTGCGGGATGGCTGTAATTCATCCCGCGGTTTCAAATCGGGATTCCGATGTACATGACGCGTGAAGTGTTTGAATAACGGCCGCTGCATCAGTATGTAAGGGGAATGTCCGATCAGAGAACCAGACAATCTTGTGACTCGGTCCGGTGAAGCGCTGGCAGGCTTTTCAAAATTGCTGTGCTCCAAATTGCAAAGCACTCAGCACGGAGTTGCTGGAGACGCCTAGCTTAGCTGAGGACAAGTTCTCAGATTGTGGCCAAGTTACAGCTTTTGCTTAGCTAGCGGTTAGCGGGTATAGCCTGGTAAGTTTCACGAAAAGGGTACCGTGGAGTTCATGGACGTTGAGCGGACAGGGTAAGCCTTCTGATGCAGGCGCACTGCACCTAGTTGAGTCTAGAGACTCCACCCAGACCCTCAATGAAGAGTGTATTTCTTGTATCATTGTGTGTCTGCTGGTTTCACCAGAATAAATCTAATTTTATTCCACTACCTTATTCTGCCTAGTGAATTGATCCCGGAAGGTTAAGGTTTTAAAAGTACTGATCTCCTGTGACACTTCTGTACACCTTTATTAAAATTAACATATAAACTGCATGGTCGCCTGTAAGAGCTATGAACCGAAATGCAGCTCTGTGCAGCTCTTCCAGTCTGCAGTTTAAACAAACATTTTCAAAGCAATTACAGTACACGTAGAAAAAAAAACAATAAACAAGTAGTGCGATCTTGTATTTTTTGACTGCACTTTAAAAAAAATTGTGTTTTTTCTTAGTGAATACTGTTTTATAGTGCGGCAAAAGAATGCAAATTATCTCGCCAATGCATTGAATTTATCGAGGTTTAGTGAATAGGCCCCTATGAATTTTTGCGCTACAGATGCAGCAACCAGTATTACTGTAGAACTCTTGCCTGGGAAATTCTGGGGCAGTCTCACAGTAGATGCCTAAATATTGCCTCAACATTTCTGTGAGATTCTTAATGGCCCATCGGATGAACACAGCAGGGATTAATGGTGTTTGAATTGACTGCAGGGACCCACCCCTGTGTTAATCCTTTCTGCCATTAAGAATCTCACTGAAATGTTGAGGCCCGTTGAGGCCCGTTGAGGCATTTTCTGTGAGACTGCCCCAGAATCTCCCAGAATTTCCCAGGTAAGTGTTCTAATACTGGTGGCTGCATCTGTACCATGGTACAGTACTTGCTATGCTAGTGAATATAGTCATACTTTTAAGGTTATAGCGAATATCAGACATTAAATAATACCATGCTTGTAGTATGTTTTAATCTACATTTTCCTGCACAATACATTTAAATACAATATCCATTTATGAATATTTATAAAAGATGTGCTGTCGAAATACCATTCAACTAGGCATCCCTCCACTGTATTTTTTCATCTGCATTATTTCTGTTTAGCAAATCTGGCGAAATACTGTTATCTTGATCAAAATGTGCCAAAAATTTTTATTGTTATAGGATCTAATTAAATGCCTTTCTTATTCAGCCTCCTTTCCCATTGTCTCTTCCTACATTTGTTTAAAGAGTACAGTAGGTTTGTCTTGAAGTCTACTTTTGGCATCAGGGAAAACTAAGAATCTGGATCACATCTGAAAAAAAACAACAAGAAAAAACCCCAAATTATTTCTTCAGAGTTTTCGTTGTTCTTTTCTATAAATGTCTGTAAGAAAAAAGCAAACATTCACTAAAAATACAGTACTTATTTTAAACATTTGCTACACCTTTTCTTTTACTTTCATATAACATTTTACTTCGCACTTTGATTCCTAACTTTGTGTTTTAGTTATACAATCCAAAACATAAGAGCTTGCAGAACTATTCAGTAAGTTATACAGCATGTCAAAAGGTAACATTTAAAGGAATGCATGTGAAATGTGTAATAAGAAAGCAAGCCTGGTTTATTTAAAAAAATAAACCTAAAATTTCAATCTTGTTTAATTTTAGCAATAAGGTGGCAGAAACAACTTACAGTATAACCAAAATCTGAGACGTTCCTTAATTATTAATAGGATTCCATACAAATTCTAGACCTTTCATAAAATATTTCTGAAGTAATTAGATGTACCATCTTGTAAGTCGGTGTGGTAAGCATTTACATATTGCAAAGGTACATAGCACAACTAAAATCATGAAACAAAAAAAAAGCTTTTGTCCTTATTACAAATAATATATGCACATAAGAAATATATTTTTGAGTATGATCGTTTCATAAGATTTCTGTACTTATGTATATACAAGGTTATATATGCCTGTATACATATATCATATTGAAAGCAGCCAGCTGCCCACTTTAGTTTAAAATACATGTTCATACGCATATTGAAGAGGGCTTGTACTGTAGGAAGCTTGTTTATTTATTCAGAACGTATTCTTTACTTTTATTAATGTTTTAACACTCAAGTGTTACCTGTGTTTTGTTTGTGCTTTAACCTGCTTTGAAAAAGACTTCTATATAAATTCATATTTCATGTGATTGTAGTAAGCTTACCAGTATTTTCCCTTCTCTTTTTTACTGGATAACGTTGAGCATTTTTTAATATTCAGCAAAGGCGTTTTCACCAAGTTACAGAAATGTTTGGTTCCATCAAAGAAAGCTGTCATTTAATTAATATTGTTCTTATTGCCATTATATTTTTACGATACCCACTATTAAACATATGTGAATGTCTTGTAGTTTGGTTTCCAAACATCTTTGAGATTTTTATTTTAAAAGGTGGATATTTGCAAACGTTTTCTCAAAGAATTTTTATGCAACTCTTTCACCTTTTCCATGAATTTTGCGAAAGTTATGCCAATATGAGCATTACAAGTACTGTATATAAGTACTGTTGTCAGGGCCACTAACAGAGGGGGAAAGCTAGGACTGCTGTCCTCGGTTTTGTGAGTGAAGTGTCCTGGGCCCTCCTATTGGTCGACCAAGCAGCAAAAACACACACACTAGTCTAGTTGTTGAGCAGGAAAGTGAATCATATAGCTAATTTTAGTGATATCAACAAGAGCTTGAATGTGAGGGGCCCTCCTCATGGGCGAGGACTAGATAATAATATAAGCAACTGCACCGGAGGGGGTGGTATTTTCAGACACTGACGCCTTGCTGGCAGTACAGTTGTTTACACAGACAGTGTGCTGACAGGAAATACTTATTCAAAATGCACTGATAGAAATGCTTGTTTGGATTATTGATATCACCAACAAGTACACACATTGACACGCCCACACCAATTGTTAGTCAAAAAATGTTTATTGAAATACTTAGCTGCGGACAGTATTAGCAGTCATTATACCGCAAATACATTAGTCTGCCAGGGGACCCCCATCATCTTGCATATGTCTAGTAGATATTTTCCTGAGATCACTTTTCTCCCACGCGCAAAACTAAACATAAATAAACAAACACTCCTTTGTGCCATGGTTTAGGGCCTGGTAATTTTGTGCATAGGGCAAATGTATATAATCTAAATTCCGGAAACAGATTTCAGGAAACAAGACTCAGGAAATGAGGGGCTACTTATTGTTTTGAAAGTAAGAACACATTATTTTATGGAACTTAACTTAACTTGTTGTTCCAGACATTAGTATCCGTTATTTCAGCAACAACTGTTACTTAAGAAGCAGCAGACATCATTTCAGCAACTGTAGACATTTTTATTAAGAGACAAGAATGAATTCATTATACACCTAAACCATCAGAAACAGGAAAAGCCTTGTTCTCCTTACATTCAACTTTTTGGTTCTGAGGCCTAGACTTAACTAATACATTTACTAAACAAAAAACTTTGACTAAATATTTGCAAGCATGAACCATCAGAGACTCAAACGTCCAAGGGCTTTTGGGACTTCTGAGGCCACCGTAGTATCCTACTACTCTACTAGGAACTCGACTAGTTGATGCTAGGTGACCCAAGAACATTGCGAGTGAGAGACACAGATCAAGAAAGCTGTGCACGCGAGCACGCACACAACGAGGAGAGGCCGAGTCTGGAGTAGGGTTGTAATGTGCCCGAAGTCACTCTTTGTTTTTTACCCGTTGGGAAATTGTTGTCCTTTCCCCCTCCGTGTTGTTTCTCAGTTCAGAGTAAAATGTTAATGCACCATATCGCATGCATTTGTGCTTTTTTCTTTGTATGAGGTCTTTCAAGGAGCATCCACTTCTGAGGATCCTGTTCCACGGAGCTGCAGTTTACATGTGATACTAGTGTTTTATCTATGTATTCACTGGGCTTTTGCACTTTATTCACTGTGTTGTGCTCCTTTAACTTTCAGTTTGCGCCATTAACACTTTGTTGCAGAGTTCTGTTTAGTTGCGTTTTTGGAGACAGCAGGTGTTTAGGCAGCATCTGATTTAATTATATTAGTCATCATTTAGACTTGCACATAGATTGATTATCACATATAACATTGCGCCTTTTTTTCTGCTCATTTAAACCTCCATGACCCGTCTGTTTTTTTACAGGCAAGAATGGACTGGCTATGGACCGAATTACCTCTGACTCCAGTAATTCCTGGACAGTCTCCCCTATCTCGTTCTACTCTCCCAGTAGCCTACTGTATATTGATTAAGGTACACCGGGTGGTGAGGAGGAGGTATTTGTACCAGGGTCCCCTTGATGTTTCCCCTTTCAATAGCTTTCCTGGGTCTCATGTCATATACTTTGTGTGTTTTCACACTGGGGTCTGATCTGATTCAATTCTTCTTTATTCTCTGTGTATACAGAGATACTCAACCTTGGAACTCTCCAACTCATATCCCCAGAAACCCCACTCACTATCCTGCACAATTTGTGTGGCCATAACCAGATATATCTCTTCCATGTTTTCTGTATGCTGAACTGCAGTCCTCAAATTCATTTGTCATAATCGCTTGTTCTTTAAGAGCCTGCGCATGGGACCGAATCACATTCAGTTCACATTGCAACTTACATACTGCTTTTAACATTACCCAAAACACATGGGTTGCAGCCTTTCACTCATTCTTTCCATATTCTGACCAATCTTAACTCATCCATATCGCCCAAGGGACACCCACTCTCAGGTTGTATAGGAATCCTGAATTTACTGAACTCCTGAGCCACAGGTATCCATGGACCGCGTCTAGTTACCCATTCAGGCACATTCATACAGACAATTTCCCCTTCTCTGCCTTTTTCCAAAACATTTTGTTATACAATAACACAATACTGCAATAACAAAAAAAAATCCCAAACCCAATACCAATTAAGTTATCCACATGCACTCGGGATAAGAAAGACAACCCTGCTGACTACAACAAATGTGCTGAAAGGAAATACTTATTCAAAATGCACCGATAGAAATACTTGTTCACCCATGAGTTCACATATGGACATGCCTATTCCAATTTTTAGTCAAATATTGTTAATTTAAATACTTAGTTGCAGACAGTATTAGAAGTCAGGATACCACACATAGGTAGCAAGGGGACTGCCGCATTCTCACAGATGCCTGGTAGATATTTTCCTGTGATCACTTTTGTTCCATGCACAAAACAAAACAAACTCTCCATTCTGTCATGGGTGAGGACAGGCCCGCCAACCGGGGAATCTTTTTTATTTAAATACAAAATACAATTATTTACAAATACACACAATACTTACAGAACAACATCCAGAAAATCACATAAACATTACATGTTATCTTACAGAGATTCCCTTCCAAAGAGATGTAAACACATTTCTCTCCAACCTCTCAGATTCCCTCTGCTGAACACTCTTTAAATCCGATACAATGTGACTCAGAATTATTTCTGCTGGCATCACATACTTTTTTAGCGATACCATACATATGGCGTTCCATAAATGGTATATAGATATCACATTAATCAGCCACAGGGTTCTATTGTGATGCTGCTTCTGGGTTACAGGGGGGAGTCTGTCGGGGGCTCTGTGAGTCTGCCACCCCTTTCCATCCCATAGCTTCGCCTCTTCTCCAATCACATATATCCCCCCCCCCCCCACCCATCTCAAGGCCCATGTCTCTCGCCAACTCTCCCAAGTCTCCTTCACATGGCCCATATATTTCCCCCACCTCTCTTGTCCCATGCCCCCCCTCTTCCATACCATATCTTACAACTGTGACTACAGGCCCATACCCACTCCCCCATCCAGGCTATCACCTAATTTACTGCCACCCAGGCCCATATCTATTGTGCCCCAGGGGGATAATCGAGGTGGGGGTTCCTGTATCATTTTTTTGTCCTGGACCCCAATATTTATGTAGGTGGCCATTGCTGGTAGAGAGAGTTTACTTTTAATTCCTGTTTGAAGTGCTTGAGGAAGTGAACAAAAAAATGAATTTTTAATTAAGTATTCAGTATGTATATGTGTCTACATCCGGTATATGATCACTCCTTAAGAAAGCACAACACTTGCGTGAAACGCATGGGAGGACTGTTCCCTAATGAATTACCCTTTTTTTGTAAGTCCTAATAAAGCCTTTCTGTTCCTGAAGTACCTGGTTACCCATTTTTTCAATTTTTCATTCAATAGTGGACATCATGGGAGTGCCCTGATTGGTTTTTTTTTGTTCACTTCTATCTGCTGTTGCCATCGGCGGCATGCGGAAGAATGTGAAGAGGGAGAAGGAGGATCTACCGACATTACAGATGAGCGGCTTTGATCGGGACAGTCAGCAGCGGGACTCGGAGTGAACGAGAGGATACATATATGAGGTAAGCAGAATTTTGCTATACACCTCTAGAACCTCTCACTCTGCTCTCAAATTGCTGCATTTATTGGCGCGATCCAACCCCAGCCTTTGCTGAGTGTAGTTATATTACTGCTACTCCGAAGATTTATGCTTCACCAACGGAGCAAATACCCTCCCCCGCTCCACCCCTCTCTGATCCACATCAAGTTACCAGCGTAAAATTACGCATCCCAGAGCTCAGGACGGCAACTTTTTTCACTTGCTTGAGGAACCTGATGATTCTTTTAAAGGCACTGTAACAAGAATCCAACTTACCCTTTGTGCCTTGTGCTTGCACACAGAGGTTTTAAGGGATGCTGTGGATTAACAGTTTAAATACCTTCCCAGAATCCTTTACACTGGAGTGCAGTGGGTAGCATTAACAAAAGCTCCAATGGACGTGACTGAGGGCGGGTGGCAGATTCCTTTGCACACTCAGAGGTTTTGGCCTATTTGATCAGGATATACCTCTCACTGCCACTATGTAACGTCAGAGTAATCAATAATAGGTTATCATCTAGCATTTTCTGCCTGAAAATTGACCCAGTAGATTTATATGGAGCAAACAACAGTATCACTGTACCAACTTAAATGTTATTTGCAGAAAATAATTTCAAGCATATTTGCTGAACAGGGCACATTTTCACCAGAATTTACAGTAAATAAATAGTTTTTAAAGCTTGGTGAATATTTCCAAATTTGAAAGCAGAAAATTTCATTTCACCATTGTTTCCCACTTGTATGAACGTTTTGCACATCTGTACCCACCATATGTGCTGTGCTGCAATTTATAGTGCAAGCACACATAAAATATAAAGTACAGTGGGAAAACAAAGTACCATTACTTTACACATGTTACTTAACATAAATTAACAACTACAAATGGTTGTACATGTGACACATACATATTGTGTGCCTACGACTTTTTTACCATGGGGAATGAAGCAGTGTTTATGTTTTCCTGTAGTACTGAGCATTTGTTTTGAAAAGAAAGGTGCCCTTGAAAATAATTGGTGGTTCATTTTCAATTTGTAATTGAAATGAATAAAGGCAGTTTCACTGGCCTATGCCCTTGATGCATTTTATTGGATGCTGAAAACATATGTGTTGTTTTTGTTTATAAATTGAAAGTGCAGCATGCTGAACTTGAATCTCATGATTATAAAATATAAATGGAGAAAACAATGAATGATAAAAAAAAACATATAATTACATTTCCATGATTAGGATGAAAAAATGATTAGGACAAATTTATTCTGCATGCTGGTTTATCGAACTAAAAGAAAAGAAAAAACTAAGCACAACATAACCTGGGGGAAATTGTAAGATGTATTTAAAACCTGAAAGGGACACATGTGTACACTTATTGTAGGTATTTTGCACTGTAGCTTAACACAGATAATGTTATTGAATCCATTCACTTATTTGTAGGTTCATGCAGAACCTTCTGTTCAATTCAAATGTGGGGGTTGTACTGGGCACTTCTATTGGAACTAAGTGGATACAAGGTGCTAATGCAAAATTAAACGAACATGCTGTGTTTCCCAAAATAAGTGTAAAAGTGAAATAAACAGATATTAAACACACAATGATTAATATAGACGTGAAACAAAGTGCAAAGATTTTAAACCACCACCAATGCAGTGAAAATGTATCGTGTGATAATAAATGAAAAGCAGCTCAAACAACCATTTTTAGACCGTTCCCAGGTCCAAGTGAGATAGTGATGTCTTCCAGGTATGGGGAGTGCAGGATTTTCCCAACGTGGATATATAAAAGGAAAAAATACAGTATATAATAGTGTAGCCAGTTAAATGATGATTCAAAAATAATGTAAGGGTAAGTTTTCCACTCAGAAGTTCTCCTTTTAATGTATGGTTCTTTTATCAGCTTTTTTATTGGGTACCCATGAGTAGTCATTTCCCACATTCACCATCTCAGATTCTTCAATTATTACTGTTGCATATATATTAATGATTTAATTTAATTTCCCCTTTCCTCCTTTTAGTGTTGCGTCATTTTTGTATTTTTTATGTATACATTTTTTTATTGCTATGCTCCATTAAGAGTTATTATTAAAGGGATAGGAATGTAATTGTACTTCTAATTTGGTTTATTGCATTTTGTACATTTGTAGACATATTTATTTGTATTAGTGTTAAGAGATCCATAGTACTATATGAATTTTACTCGCCTTTTATGGATACAATTTGCTTGTTTTATTAGACAAGAATAGTTTCTATTTATTAATACAGTGTACTCATTCACATCAGTGCTGCAGAGACATAAATAATTTTATATGTTATCTTATCCACCCTTCCGAGAATGTTGCTACATTAATCAGAATACTGAAGCGGCGTTCGAGCAGTCAGGAACCGGTGGAGAAACGCCTGGGATCTCCCACTGTTCCAATGTGCATTATCATTGTGCAAAATGTGAGTACACATTTTTATATCTTATTTATCCTCTAAATACATATTGTAGACATACAGTAGTACACTATGTATGTCTTTATTTAAATAGCGCCATTAGTGTACATAGCGTTTCACAGTAGTAATACACGTGACAATCATATAAATAACAAATAATACAAATAACAGATCGTGGGAATAAGTGCATCAGCCATAAAATAACATTTCAGAAGAGGAGCCCCTGCTCAGAGGAGCTTACAATCTAATTGGTAGGTAGGAAGAACGTACAGAGACAGTAGGAGGGAATTCTGGTAAGTGCGTCTGCAAGGGGGCCAAGCTTTATGTATCGTGTATAGTATTAGCCACAGTGCTACTCATATAATTCTTTAAGCAAGTGTGTCTTAAGGTGGGTCTTAAAGGTGGATAGAGAGGGTGCTAGTCAGGTATTGAGGGGAAGAGCATTCCAGAGGTGTGGGGCAGTCAGTGAGAAAGGTTAAAGGTGGAAGAGGGCTTTAGATACAAAGGGGGAAGAGAGTAGACATCCTTGAGCAGAACGTAAGTGTCGGGTTAGAGCATAGTGAGAAATTAGGGCTTAGATGTAAGGAGGGGCAGAAGAGTGTAAAGCTTTAAAAGTGAGGAGGAGAATTGAGTGTGAGATGTGGGATTTGATAGGAAACAAGGAGAGTGATTTGAGCAGGGGAAACACTACAACAGATTTAGGAAAGAGTAGAGTGATTCTGGCAGAAGCGTTTAGGATAGATTGTAGGGAAGACAGGTGAGAGGCAGGAAGACCGGACAGCAGGAGGTTGCAGTAATCGAGACGGAAGAGAATGAGGGCCTGAGTCAGAGTTTTAGCAGTCGAGCAAGAGAGGAAACTCCGTATCTTTGCAATATTGCAGAGGAAAAAGTGACAGGTTTTAGAAACGTTTTGAATGTGAAAGAGGAGTCGAGTGTGATTCCAAGGCAGCATGCTAGGCTACTGGTTGAAAGATAGCACTACCAACAGTAATGTGGAAGGAGGTAGTAGGACCAGGTTTGGGAGGAAGTATGAGGAGCTCGGTTTTTGCCATGTTAAATTTAAGTCAGCGTAGGGCTATCCAGGATGATATTGAAGAGAGACATTGAGAAACTTTGGTCTGTACAGCAGGTGTAAGGTCAGTGATTGTAAAGTAAATGTGTGTGTCGTCAGCAAAGAAGTGATATTTAAACTCAAGAGATGTTATTAGGTCACCTAGAGAGAGTGTGTACAGAGAAAAGAGAAGAGGTCCCAGGACAGAGCCCTGGGGTACCCCAGAGAGAGGTCAATAGAGGAGGAGGTGTTAGCAGAAGAGACAATGAATGTACGATGGGAGAGGTAAGAGGAGATCCATGATAGAGCTTTGTTCCGAAAACCAAGAGTAGGGAGAATGTAGGGAGGAGGGTGGTCCACGGTGTCAAATGCTGCAGAGAGGTCGAGTAATATGTGCAGAGTGTAATGACCTCTGTCATTAGTTATTTTAGTGAAGGTGTTTCAGTCAAGTGAGCAGTGCGGAAGCCAGATTTTAGAGGGTCTAGGAGAGAATGGGTGTTGAAAAAGTGGAGCAAGCAAGAGAATTTTAGACGTTCAAGGAGTTTAGAGGCAAAAGGCAGGAGGGAGACAGGTCGATAATTAGAAAGACAGGTAGGGTCAAGCTTGCTGTTTTTGAGTAATGGTATAACTGTTGCATGTTTGACGGAAGAAGGAAAGGTACCAGAGTAGAGGGAGGAGTTAAAAATGTATGTGAGCATAGGGGTTATAATAGGAACAAGGGGTTTAAGGAGAATGGAGGGAATGGGGTCTAGAGAGCAAGTGGTAAAGGGAGAAGAGGAGATCAGTAGTGACACATCCTCCTCTGAGACAACAGAAAGAGAGTCAAGGAAGGCAGGAGGAGAGTTGGGAAGCGGTGTAGGATGGGAGGAGGAAACAGAGGGTATGTTCTGATGTATGGATTCCACCTTTACCTTAAAATAGTCAGCAAAGTCCTAAGGAGAGATGGAGGAAGAAGAAGAGGCAGCTGAGAGTGTTTTGAGTAGAGAGAAAGACAGAAAAGAGTTTGTGTGGGTTAGATTTGTGTGAGTTAGATCGACGAAGCGCTGCTCTATAGCGTGAAACGCGTTGAGGGGGAGATCGTGGTGTAGCCTTGTGTGTGTGATGTCCCAATAAAGTTTTTTCTATCAACCCGGAAGTGGCCTGGATTTGTCTCTGGCAGTGGCGCCGGATCTTCTTTCTTCCATTCATTCTCTCTGAAGGCTGCACACTGGCAAACGGAGGATAGAGGAGAGCAGGACCCAGATCGGAGAGCACATGGAGGTAAGGGATTTCCCTCCCAGCCCTGATTAATTTAGAGGTCTTTATCTGCTTCAACCATTCCATTTTCAAGTGACTCATTGACACCCATGGGTGCAGGGACTATCTATTGAAGTGCAGAACAGTTTCTTTGTATGTAAGTTACAGCATGCCCCATATACCATTTGGATTAGGAATGCTCCAGAGATGTGAGTAAGAGACTTTATTCTATTTAAATGACATGCAATGTGGTATAATAGTGTTCCAGGGCCCATCCCAATGAGGTTCTGCGCAGGGAGTTTGCTCCTTTGCTCAGTTCCTTCAGATAATATAGGTCCCCATTAAGGATATCATACCGCAGGATTCTTTACTTAATTATTACCCCCTATGATGTTTTGGGACTCTTATTTACAATTTTTGTACCTACAACGGACCCGGCATTGGAGCGCATGTTCCACACAAAGAATTCAGCATGTGGGAATTTAGCCAGGGTCTGGGGTTAGAAGGGTGAGGATAGCAGAGAGAAAGCAGGGCATGTAGATCGAGAGAGGATGATACGACAGAGTTGTTGTTCCTGACCAGGTTGTCAGGGTCTGGACCAGAACTGAGAGAGGAGAGAGAAGCGTAAAGTGGACTCAAAGGCTGGTAGGTTAATAGAGCGCTGGTTTCTGCAGAAACGAGAGGTAGATAGAGAGAGGAGAAGCGAGAGAGAGAAAATAAGATGGGTGATGGTCAGAGAGAGGAAAGGGGGAAATGGAGAAATCAGAGAGAAAAGTTTTTCGTGAAAACCAGATCTACAGTATATAGTGGCCATCCTTTTGGGTGCTGGCTACAGTCCACTGTTGAAGGCCAAAAGAAGAGGTTACAGAGAAAAAGCAGGCAGCCCAGGGGAGAGAGGGGTCATCAATGTGGCAGTTGAAGTCCCCAAGGAGAAGAGCAGGAGAGTCTGAAGAGAGAAAGAAGGAGAGCAAGGATTCAAAGTGAGAGAGGAAGACAGAAGGGAAATGAGTAGAGGTAGGTTGGTGATACATGACCACCACGTGGACAGGGAGAGAAGAGAAGATCTGGACAGTGTGGGCCACAAAGGAGGGAAAAGCAAGAGAGGGGGGAAAAGGAAGGGTTCGATAATGGCAGAGAGAGGAGAGGTGGAGCGCCACGCCTCCACTCCTGCCATCAGTGCATGGAGTGTGGGAGAAAGAAAGGCAACCATAAGAGAGGGCAGCTTCCAGAGCAGAGTCAGACTGAATGAGCCAAGTCTGAGTTATAGCAAATAGGAGCAGAGAGTGAGAGAGAAAGAAGTTATGGAAAGAGAGGTACTGTTAGAAGGGGAGCGAGCATTCCAAAGGACACAGGAGAAAGGGAGAGAGGGAGGGTGACAGGGGATTGGTATGAGGTTTGAGGGGTTGATACCAGGAGTAGAAGTTGCATTTGGCAGACGAGGGCGAGAGCATGTAGAAATAAGGCAGGGACCAGGATTGGGAGAGATATCCCCAGAAGCAAGGAGGAGAAGTATGGATAGAAAGAGAATATGTGTGGATATTTTGTAGGGGTGTTTTAGTGCAGGGGGTATATCTGTATAGTGACAGAGGGTGCAGGTAAGAAAATAGTTCATGTGAGCTGAGAAGTGGCAAAGAAATGAGTGATGAAGATATATATGACCAGAGTAGGAGACATGAGGCTGGTAGAAAGCAGTGCATAATTTGAAAACAATTGAGGGCATAGCAAATCTGAATAGTAAATGTGGCATCACAGCAATAGTTAAGGGCTGAGGTGTGCAGCCTGCGATAGATAAAATCCTCCTTTCAAGCGTAGATCAAATGCAGCAATCAGGACCAGTAGGTGTTGTCCACTCCTTTTGAACTTCCTTTTAAAATTCCTTTTAAACTTCAACACTATTATTCTACTTTAACCTGGTTACTTCAAACATGGCTGTAGGCATCTTGAGTCTCTTAATTTTGAGATACACGAGGGAAGCTGTTACATCTACTGGTGAACTACATCAATGCTCCTATAAGAGAGAGATTGGATCTCTGATATGCCATACATATAAAGGAAAACCTGTGAGTGTTACACGTATCCTGACATTATTATTGAATGATCATTTAACTGACTAAACTATTATATGTTTTTTCATTTTATATATTCACTTCGTGAAAATCCTGCACTTCCCTTACCTTGAAGACTTCTGTTCAATTGACAGAAATATGACACATTTCTAATACAAATACAACAATGCAATGTATTATAAAAGATACAAAAAGAACCATGCTCAACTAGTCTGATCTTGGGGGTAATGTATACTTAACAAAGCGTGCTCTGTCTGTGTGAACAAAGTTAAATGATCCAATGTCCGGCATTCCCCTGGTGAGGGGCAGTACATTAGAATGCAAAAAATAGAAAAAAGGAGGCGCATGAGCGACTGCAAAGAGCATGGTAGCATAGCCTAGCTACTCTGAGCCCCGCTATACATTATAAGCACTCAAAATCCGCAAAATTAAAAGTATTTCGCCACCAAACATCTTAAACGTCTGATAAAGATCTCGGGATGTCGAGAAGAGGAGTTAAAACACAGAGGAAGAAGGGGATGCCCGAGTACTTTGGGAAAGTCCGGACGGCAAGCGCTGACTCAGAAATGGCGCCCATTTCGAACACGGCTCGGAAACGGAGCAGGACAGAGAGGAGGAAGAAATGGACAGCTTAGCACAGAGGCCAGTGAGACAGTGTGACTTCAATAGGCTCTATAAAGATTTGAAAACGCTGCTACAAGCAGAGATAAAGGAGCTGAAAACATAAGTTACAGGGCTTGGGGAAAGAACCGGGGCTCTAGAGACCAAAGTGGATCAGTCAATTAAATCAATCAAAAGAAACGATAAAAAAACGGCGGACTTACAGTGTCAAATCAATGAACTAAAAGACAGAAAAGGCAAAGCTAAAAATCACAAGTTATTAAACTTACAAGTTAATAAAAAGCTCGAGTTCACACAGTGTTGGTGTTGAGACTACACTGGCGACACACTTTATTCGAGCTTGGCTAGTCCCACGAATTCGGGTATACCCGGGTGTATTGAGGTTTGTGACTGTTTTCTGCCCGAGTGCATTGAGTTATTTTCCAAGCAGGGATTGAAGCATTTTATTCCCGCTGGCTGCAATACTGCACAGTATATATATATAAACTGCATTACAATTCATGAATTTATGCCATCTGGTAGACACGCGAAGCATTGCAGCCTATTAAATCCTAATCATTATCATTTAACAGATCAGCCACCCATCAGCCAGGCATGAACCCAGGCTGGGAAGGCAAATGCAACGGGGCTTGTCAGAGGTTAGGAGTGGCGCATTCCAGGTATCTGCCAGGTACATACCGGGTATTTGCTCGAATAAAGTGTGTCGGTGCAGTAGGTGCGAAAAGTTGACAGAGCTACAGATCCAAGCCGAAGTGCCCCACTGAAGAGAGGCCACTGAGAGGTTATAAGCTGGGTCCGGAAGAAAAACTTGTCAAAGTGACTTTGGCTTATCTGGATCCGAGGGCCCAGTAAGTGAAAGAAGATGGCGGAGACATCGGAGTCCCCTGAGAACCATGCTGAAATGCAGGACCAGGAAGGTACATGTTGGCGGGAAGCAGGAGAGAGAGCGCGAACCTCCGTCTTGGTGCGAAGAGAAATCCAAGGTGGCGGCGAGGCGGAACTACGTCATCACCGAGGGGCAGGATTGCAGGCGCTATCTTGGAAGTGGCATGTGTACTGGAAGTGGGAGCGGAAGATGTCACAAATAAGTGATGACAGCGCCAGAGGGCAGAGTGGGCTCCTCGGAAAAGACATAGTGAAGAGGGAGGAAGAGGGAAGGGGGAGGTAGGGGGAAAGAGCCACAGGGGGAAGCAAAGAGAGGGGACCGAAGAGTCTGGGGCAAGTGCAGCAGAGAGTGAGCAAGTTTTGTTAAGAGCATATTTGGCGAAGACCAAGGGATAGAGGAGGGAGAACAGAAGGAGTTAGGCTAAGGCCCCGCTCCCAGAGTCAGCGCACCTGCGCTGCTGACAGGCGGTGCACTGAGATACACAGACCGCGATCTGCGGTCTGTAGGGAGCGGGAGCCGGAGCTGGAGGTGGGCGGGAGGTGGGAGGTTTGATCGGGAGGTGGGCGGGAGGTGGGAGGTTTGACAGGGAGGGGGGGCGTGGCTTGAGCGGAGGGACCCGCTACTCCCCCCCCCTCCCTCCACGGACTCGGGCTGGAGCTGGAAGGTAAGTTTAAACACACACACGCAGGCACTCATTCATACACGCGCACACACACACACACAGGCAGGCACTCACACACTCATACACACACACACACGCGCGCACACACAGGCAGGCACTCACGCACTCATACACACACACACACACAGACAGAGGCAGGCACTCGGGCACACACACACAGACAGGCACTCACGCACTCAGACACATACACACACAGACAGGCACGCACTCAGACACACACACAGAGAAAGGCACTCACCTGCTTTCACTCCACACTCCTCCCCGCTCCCCGAAGCCTCTCCTCCTCCCGAAGCCTCCCCTCCCCATTGGCTCACAGCCACACACGTCACGCGTCAAAGCTAGAAAACACCATTCTCTGGTGTCTCCAGCGGCTGACGCGCTACAGCGTGTAGTGCTCTGTGCAGCCAGGGGGGACCGGGACCGGCTCGCGAGGATTCCCCTGCTGGTGGGGAACTCGCGACCCGCCGCCCGCGCCAACGAGCGCAGCGGGACCGAGGCCTTAGGGAAGTGCGGAAGCAGTAGCGGAGGGGAGGTAGAGAAGATGAGTAAGAAGGGATTGGATTGTGGAGCCGAAAGGGATGGGGGGGATAGTAGATGGGAGAGAGGGGGACTCAAGGGGGCGGAGGTCGAGAAGTCGGGCAGAGGGAGGACCGGGAGGCTATGTCAAAAGAAAGTGAATATATGGAGAGTTTAGGAGGTAGCTTCAAGAGATTTAGAGAGCAAGAGAAGGACAAAGAAGTTATAAGGAATGAAAGGTTACGGAGGCAGGCAAGAGGGAAAGAAGTTGAGAGGTGGAATAAGTGTGGCTAAAGGGTGAGTGAGGGGAAAATCCACATAATCCGAGAAAAGGGAGCCCTATAGCAGGGACAGGAGACAACAGAAGAGATAGATGTGGCTTCGGACATTAAGGCGTTTAGAAGAAGCTCAGGTTTTAATAAAAGTTACGGGAAGGTTTTGATTAATGGGTAGTTATGAGCGGGGCAGGAGTTGGGGGTTATGAACCTGCTTGAGAGTTCGTATGGGCCGCAGGCTGGGTATGGAGAGAGGGTCTCTTCAGATTCCCGGGGAAGTCCTCTGGGCCATAGCTCGTGGGGCAGTGTCTAAGGGCAGCATGGGGACACAAAGAGATCACCACGAGCGGGGAAAGCCAGGAGGCAATGGACTCGAGGCCAGAGGGGGAGTGACCTGGCGTCGAGTTTTGATGTTTATTGTTGCATGTGATATTGTGTTATTATTCCCCTATGTTTTCCGCCCTTTGTTCCCCCCCCCCCACCACCTATCAACTGGCAGTCAGAGAGGAGGAAAGGAAGGCAGTGCCGTGGTTCCAGAAGTATGGATGACAACAAAGAAATCAACCGAACCTTACAGACAGGAGAACACATGACTAAAGATGAGTAATGAATTAGTGTTAATATCACACAATGTAAAAGGGTTCAACAGTCCAACAAAAAGAAACTGCGTTTAAAGATTATAAACGCAAAGGCGCAGAGATCTTGTTTCTTCAGGAGCCGCATTTCTCCAGGGTTAGCTACCCAAACATTTTCGATAAAAACTTCAGAATGGACTTCTTGGCCTCAGCGGTGATTAAAAAACGGGGGGTAGACATTCTAATACATAACAGTATCCCACTGGTAGCAGACGGGACATACACAGATAAAGACGGGAGGTACATCATAGTGACTGGCTCCATTAGGGATCACCCAATCACATTGGCGGCAATATATGCTCCTTGTGAACAAGCGGCGGGCTTCTTTAAACGCTTTTTTCACCAGCTTCATAAAGTGGCGAAAGGTACCATTATTTTGGCAGGTGATCTAAATAGGACACTGAACTTTGACCTTGACAGATGTACTAAAACTCACACAGCCCACAGACAAGACGCACTAACAATAACACAGGGTTTGAGGTAATGTCAACTTTTAAACACATGGAGGGAACAACACCAGGGGGTGAAGGAGTATATGTTTTTCTCACATCCCCATAACAGATACAGTAGGATAGATTACTTCCTTGTGTCAAATAGAATGGTCCCAGGGGTCTCTCGCACTGAGATACATGATATTTCATGGTCTGACCACGCATCTATCGAGCTGCGATGCACGCTAATTCCATTAGACAGACCTCGAGCGAATTGGAAACTAAATGAACTATTACGGAAAATCCCTGATTTGGAAAGGGAGGTGGGAGATAAGATTGAGGAATATTTTAAGGAGAATGAGGGGAGTGTGTCAGCACACTCTACGCTGTGGAGGCCCATAAGGCTACCCTTTAATGAATCTGGCGGCTAAACGCAAAAGGGTCAGAGAGACCAAGATTAGAGAGTTGGAGAAGAAGCTAGCAGATCTCTCTCACCTTCATAAAATGAATAAACAAGAGCATATTTTGAAAGAATTATTAGACACTAAAACAAAGCTCAATCTCCTCTTATCCTCCCAGGCCGAGAGGGAGATGGCATGGTCTAGACGTAAATTTTACGAAAAAGCTAAGAAGCCAGATAATTTACTTGCCAATAAGCTCAAAAACAGGCTTCCAAATTGCCACATTCACGCCATCCGAATGCAGGGAGGGGACCTGACATCCAACCCTAGAAAAATAGTAGAAGAATTTAAAAAAAATTACGAAAAATTATATGATGGAAATAAGGTCACCCGCAACCACAAAAATGAAGAGTTGCTAAAAACATTCCTGCAGGAGGCAAAATTACCGAGGTTGGGCAAAGATGTGAGAGAGGCTTTACAGAAGGACTTCACACTTGAAGAAGTGGCGGAGGTAATTAAGACACTTAAACCAGCAAAAGCGCCAGGGCCGGATGGCTTCTCTAATTTATATTACAAGAAATATCTGAAATTACTAGCACTCCATCTATTAAAATTATTTAACGAAATTCTAGCAGGGGCCTCCTTCCCAACACAAATGTTACAGGCTTCAATCTCCCTGATCCATAAACCTGTTAAGGACCCGGCAGACTGTAAGAGCTACCGAGGAAGATGGATAGGAAAAAGCAGGCACCAGCAGTACAAAACCAAAAAATAAAAGAACACCCAGAGAGCGTGTGCCCATTAAAAAGAATCATTTAATGGATTTCAGCAAAAAACAACCACATTATGGGGTACAGAGCCCCCCACCAATGTGTTTCGAGCGTATAACGCGTTGGTGGGGGGCTCTGTACCCCATAATGTGGTTGTTTTTTGCTGAAATCCATTAAATTATTCTTTTTAATGGGCACACGCTCTCTGGATGTTCTTTTATTTTTTGGTTTTGTACTGCTGGTGCCTGCTTTTTCCTATCCATCTTCCTGGTTAGTACATTGAAAAATCGGAAGCACACCCCCTGCTGTGGACACAGTCTGGATATTCTGGATAAAGCCCTCCACAAATGACTGAGTTACCATATCTCCATTCCGATATATTATGTTGAATCATTTAACTGTGAGGTCCCTTACTACAGTGCCTGTGGGGACCCTAGTCCACTAGTCGGTTTTTTTATGAAGCTTTGATTGTTTAACACATTTGGGACACAATTTGTGTTTATCCACTGGGGAGTATACAGTTGCAGGAATCTTCAATCAAGTTTATTTTCAAGATAATAGGCTGTTTTTGGAGCACCACACACCTTTCATATTTTGTAAGAGCTACCGGCCTATTTCACTGATCAACTCAGATGTTAAAATCTTTTCCAAACTTATAGCAAACAGGATGGGTAGTGTCCTTCCCGGGTTAGTCCACACGGATCAGGTAGGGTTTATCGAAGGCAGGCAAGCGGCGGACAATACCAGGAGGATTATAGATTTGATTGATTTGGCCAAAAAGAAAAACATCCAGTCCATGGTATTAAGTCTAGACGCGGAGAAAGCCTTCGATAGGATAGACTGGCCCTATTTAAGAGAAACATTGAAGGAATTTGGTTTTGAGGGACGCCTGTTAAAAGCCATACTAGCTTTATACGAGGGCCCAACGGCAAGAGTGCGACAAGAGGGGCTTCCCTTCGGAACAGTTTAGCATCCGTAGCGGAACAAGACAGGGGTGCCCTCTGCCCCCACTGCTGTTCGCCTTATGTATTGAGCCCCTAGCAGCGCATATTAGACGAAGTCCAGATATAGAAGGAATAACAGTAGGAGATCAGACACATAAGGTGGCACTATATG
This sequence comes from Ascaphus truei, assembly GCF_040206685.1. Lineage (NCBI taxonomy): Eukaryota > Metazoa > Chordata > Amphibia > Anura > Ascaphidae > Ascaphus > Ascaphus truei. Next base: position 92,645,303 of record NC_134485.1, read on the forward strand.
CTGATGATTTGATTTTAACACTGTCAAAACCCCTCACATCTCTTCCCAACACTTTTGGGATCCTGGGAAAGTTCAACCAAATTTTGATTTTAAAATCAATCAGACAAAGTCAGAAGCCCTAAACATAAACGTACCCAAAGAGATGGAAAAATTAATAGAAATAAACTTTAATTTCAAATGGCAAGCCTCCGCTATCAAATATTTAGGGGTATACCTCACCAGGGATTACAAAACATTGTACAAAGCAAATTACCCGAAAATTATTAAGACGTTGGGGGAGGATCTCAGGACATGGATGAGGGGCGGCATTTCATGGATTGGCAGGATACATAGCGTGAAAATGAATCTCCTCCCAAAGATGTTATATCTTTTCCAGAGCCTGCCAATACCTTTATTGATCCCAGACATCCTCTCCCTACAGTCAAACATTATGAAATTCATTTGGAATAAGAAAAGCCCAAGAATTGCAAAAGGTATCTTAAAGAGGCCTACATCAAAAGGGGGACTAGCGGTACCTTGCTTGTTAGCTTATTATAAGGCGGCACAATGAAGCCAAATTATCCAGTGGCACGCAGATCCGAACAAGCGGAGATGGGTGGAACTGGAGAAAAGCTGCGGTGCTCCGGTAGAACTGCATAATTTGACCTGGCTCCCTAAGGGATGTTTCAACAAAGTGGGAGTGCCGCTCCAGGCCATGGCCAATTCCTTAAAGGTATGGGAGGCCACTAAAAATAGTTGTAACCTCACTTCCAAACACTCCCTAATGACTCCGATATTTGGCAACCCGGACTTCCAGGAATGAATAGAAATAATTTGCTAATTTTGACACAGGCGGGTATTACAAGGCTAAAGGATTTGGAGGGGAGGAAATATATAAAAACTTTTAAGCAAATTAAATCCACAAAGGATATCCCAAATAAGGAATTCTTTAGATACCTCCAGATCCGAGACTTTTATAACAAATTCCCAATTAGACCAGCAAGAACAAATTTTGAGCAGCTGTGTTCTAGAGATACGGACAAGCGGGGACTAACTTCTAGAATGTACAGGGAAGTGATCTGTCCTGAGACTTCGACTACCACAAGACTTAGTTACATCAGACAGTGGGAGACAGATTTAGGGGAGACATTAGAGGACGAGGATTGGGACGGGATCCTGCAGGCGGCGAAAAGTTCAATTTGCACCACGTTAAAGGAGAACACATTTAAAGTCCTAATGCGTTGGTACTACACCCCAAATTTGTCAAAGGATACTCCCCACTCTGCCCAAAGCAGTGTGGGGAGATAGCGGATTTACAACATATGCTGTGGTCTTGCGTGAAGGTGGTCCCAATTTGGGAACAAATTAGAGATTGGATACAAAGGATACTCAGTTTGGAGATCCCCCTGGACCCGTGGCTTTTCCTATTGGGCAGACGGATCCAGGGTTTGTCAAATGCGACGCATAAATTAATCGCATATTTCGCAACAGCCACTAGGTGCGAGATCGCAGCATTGTGGAAACAATCGGATTTACCAGTCATCCCCAAAATTAGAAACAGAATTTGGCACGTCTGCCGGATGGAACAGTTGATGAGTATGGTCAATGACACCAGCCCAAATTTCCTAAAAGTCTGGACGCCTTGGCTGGCCCAGACAGATATCCCAGGGGTATGCATCTCCGCAATCCTACATTGGTAGACACAGATGCGTTCTCCTTTGACAGTGCAGGATCCGCGACCACATTGAGACAGACGATAAGGCTAAACGTTAGAGAGGTGTCCGGTGAGCATTTCCGAAGCCAGGATTTCAAAACGGCGGACACGATGGTGGCTTTCCCCTATGCCCCCCCTCTCCCCATCTACCCTTTCCTTCCTGTATATTGTCTCGTTCGTCTGGTAAGTTATGTCCGTGGAATGTACGTTACCCACAGTTAGTGTCCTATACATGTTCTGTGTTGTTGAAAAAATAAGGGTTAAAGTTGATATCTACAGTAAGACAATGGTTTGTGATACACTGTATGCATGATAAAACCCAATAAAAGTAAAATTGGAAAAAAAAATAGAAAACAGAAAAGCACAGCTTGTATAAGAAAATGTATTGAAACACAAATAAAAATAACAAAGCTCAAAGACACTTACCCTAAACTTTCCATCGTTTGCAATATATTTCTCAGATCCTTTCGGTTAATTACAATTTTACAACTGTTGGTAATATTAGGGAACATTTTGGACAAGCATACAATATGCCATTTTTATTCAGATCATGTAACCTGAATTTACGTTTATGTGACCTGTACATTGACTTTTAGGCCTAGATCAAAGTGTCTTACTGTAAATAATCTTAATTTTTCACCAAAATAAATGCATTGTTTTTACTTACCACTATATAGGTATGTTATTGTCCCTGACGGACCTATGCAAAATATGCATTGGGTCTATTCACATGCTCATGTACCGGTCCACTAAGACTTCGGTATCCCAGTATTCCAACATTTGGTGCTCGCAAGTGACGCCAAACTCGCTAGCACGCTAAACACGTGACACGCCAAAATGTGACCCAGGGGAACAGAGACTTGTAGCTGAGCTACAGACTCTCCTTACTTGGAGAACTGAGAATGAGTTTCTGAATATACGCTCGACTCTACATATCCTTAAAAAGCATGTTTTTTTTAAAATTCAGATCTAGTAGCCTCTTCATTTTCAAATGATATATTTTGGTGTGATCATGTTGTGGGTAATATTGCAGACATTATTTTTATGTATTTTGTGTTACTAGGTGTCTCTAAGATTGATCCCATTATGTACCCAGGGACTAGGCTGAGTAATTCCAGGACTGCAATACTGGCATATTCTTTTAGTGTAGTTTGATGTCTATGCTATAATATATTATCATAATTGATTGGCAATTTGCAATTTTGTATTTTAAATTGTTTTTACAGGTGCAGCGGCCGTTATTCGAAAAAATCACAGGTCCATTTTCGTGTGCTCTGCTGTACTCAACGCAGCATGAACGTGGCCAATCGCCCCAGACACCAGCGCTTATCGTGGATGCTTTGTTTTAATTTCATGAATTCTGTTTCTTTGATTGCAATGAAATGAATGAATTACAAAGTGTACAGTACTGTGCTACCGTGTAAATTTCAGGTGTTTAAAAAACAGAACATTAAAATGCAATTTTCTGCACTCGCCGCACTCACATCTTAAGGCAGGAAGTTTGGAAGAGATCACGTGCCATGACTTGGGTATTCCGATGTATACACAGCGTGAAGTGTTCGAAAGATGGCCGCTGCAGCTGTATATGCTGGCTTTTTCTAATAGAATGAATAAATATTTTTGGATCCACTAACCAGTCACACCACTCCCACTTCTCCACTCACCAATCCCTCCAATCCCACTCACCAGTCCCTCCACTCTAATGACAACTCCTCTGCTCATCACAATCGCAGACCACTCTGTACACAACTCCCATGACAACCACCACTCTCTCCACTCCTTACACTCTCCATACTCCTCCATTTCCCCATTTCTCACGACAATCACACACAAATAATATTACACATTTTTCCACAAAATCACACAACAAAACACAGACATCTGGTAAATCACTCCCAAACTGTCCAGGAGGATGCTTTCCTCCTGTGTTAGTCGCCTTATCTGTGCTGTCATCTCCTGGTGTGGTCTTGACGGGGTTGTCATGTCATCCTCAACGGCATACATGTACACATATTCTTCTGATGCAGGGGGTGCGCTTGGTGATGGAAGGTTGAAGGTCACATCCATTCCACCCTCCTGCTCCTGCGTCCGACGTACAGGGGCAGGAACTCCAAGCAAACTATGTATCCCCGCTATGTCAGTCTCTATCTTCTCCATGCGCTTATCCATCTTCTCCATCTGCTTATCCATCTTCTCCATCCGTCTATCCATATTTAGCATGGTCTCTAAAAGAAGATCTATCTTTACCAGCATAGAGTTCTTAGGGATATCAACACTCAGCCCATTCAGCATGCGGGTGAATGAGCTGGATCTTGTGCAAGGAGTGCTGTGCACATTTGAGTGGATGGGTGCTGGAGAGGATGAGATAGGGGTTCCAAGGGGATAGCAGCGTCTTCGATGATGACAGGAGAAGGTGACCTGGGGGTTCCCTGGAGAGCAGCATCGTCGTGGAGTGCAGGAGAAGGTGACCGGGGGGTTCCCTGGAGAGCAGCATCATTGTGGAGTGCAGGAGAAGGTGACCGGGGGGTTCCCTGGAGAGCAGCATCATCGTGGAGTGCAGGAGAAGGTGACTGGTGGGTTCCCGGGAGAGCAGCATTGTCGTGGATGGGTGGCATCCATTTGTTTTGCGTTTTTGCTACATCAGCAAATTTCTTCTTGACATAATAAGGCCCAGGCTTCTTAGCCTTTGGAGTCTTCAGAAGGTTTTCTTTATTAGCCTTGGCCTTTCGCTTTGGGTTTGGCTCAGAAAAGGCTCCCGCCTTTCGTTTTTTCGGCACAGCAGGCACGGCACTAGAGAGTGGGTTCCTGCGTCCTTAGAATCGGGGTCGATCCATGGATGCAGATGGAATAAAGCACAATGCAGGATCTGGATAAGAGCAAGTTCAGAAACAGATCAGTGTGTGGTTGGCTATGCAATTTGAGTCACCTTTTATACACTGTGTCCCTATTGTGATTGAGGTTCAAGTGTTAAAAGTGGGCGTACAGTAATGTGCACCACAATTTTTTTCCGCGTGCATGGCCACGGGGTGCAGGTGTTATATGTGGGCGTACTGTAATGAGACTCATTAAAGTATAAATACACAATCCATTTTGTTGATTCACTGCACATTGAATACACATCGACTAAACATTGAATATACATTCTTGTGCTTGTATTTCTTTCTAAACGCAGCGATGCTGGTTAAAGAGATTTCTAAGGATCTCAGCATGAGAATACTGGATATGTACAAGAGAGGACACCGAATTTCAGATTTTCAACGCTGGTTAAGTACTTCTGGCCTCGTTGAACCAGCAGCCACCGTGAGCTATCATGCCCATGGTAAGACCAAAAAAGTAAAGCGGACACCAACTGTAACTACCGAGTAAGGAAATTATTTTCAATATGTTTTCTTTACCGTACAGCACTAATAGCACTAGATGGCTTATTGTTTTTAACAGAACCTTTTTCCTAACAATTATTTGAGATACAATTTTTTTTTAGAGTTGCACCTCTTTCCTTAATTATTAATCACTTCATTATTACTCATTATGACTCACTCACAACCCCCAATGCAGTACACAGTATACTGTTTACTGTAAACAGTATGACACACACACATAAAGGTACCAGTAATATTATATTATAATGTTACAGTATATACTGTAATATAAATAATATTATAATTTATATCGCTGTCTATTTATATAACTATATTATATATATAGATATATAAAAAATATATATATATAATAATTTATATCGCTGTCTATTTATATAACTATATTATATTACTGGACAGTACAGGAGGTAAAAGTGTGGTTTAAGTAACTGTACAGTACCTATAAAATTATTCCTTGTCATTACAGAGCGTACCCTATGATAAGGGACGTTAACAAGATCAAAAGAGTGGTCCAGGTACAGGCATGGATCGAAAGTGGCGAAACTTTTCAGGATTGCATCTTTACTGACGAGTCTACTGTGTCGCTTGAGAGATTTGCTACCTTTGTATTCCACAAAAAAGGTTGCATATTTATGAAGCCGCGTCCAAAACACTCAGTGAAGCTGCATGTGTGGGGTGCCATCTCTAGGCTTGGACCAGGATGCATCGTCATCTTTGACGGTAAAATAATGCACAAAGTCACATGCTGTAGCCTTATGCACTGTACTGTACTAGTGTGCATTATTTTGAGCACTTTTCTTTTCTTGTAACAGGAATCATGAATACAGTTTTTTCAAAAGAAAATAGTGCCCGAGATTGTGGAGAGCATCACACGTGAATTCCCAGATGGTCACCGGTTCTTCCAGGACAACGATCCCAAACACACCGCATCAATAGCGCATATTCTTGCCTGCGGTCTCAACTGGGTGAAGACGCCAGCGGAGTAAGTACGGTAACCGTGTCTCATTTTTTACCACTGTTCACGGTATCTCTTTAACTAATTCTCCTTCTTTCCCCCCTCCAATGACAGATCCCCAGACTTCAATCCTATCGAAATGGTATGGCATCAGCTGAAGGATCATATCCGAAAAGTGGTGTAACCCTCAAAAAAGGATGAATTGACGGATGGCATACTGAGTTTTTGGAACAATATACTCACCGTTGAAAGATGTAATAAATATATTGATCATATTGCCACTGTGTTGCCCATTGTGATACAGCGTAATGGGCATGCATCAAGAAGGTAGTATGGTACAGTACTGTACTGTAGTATGGTAAGAACAGGCACACCAAGTACAGTATGATACAGGTAAGTATGGCACAGATTGTTTTACATTATACAGTATGCACTTAACTGCACTCATTTTTTATTTTCAGAGAGAGCTGCACTACCAATCTTGTCACAAAGTATTTTACAGTAGTTATAAAGTAGTTATAATGTAGTATAGAGTTCCATTATAGAGTAGTTTGACAGTAGTAACTGCATAGTCCAATATGGAGTAGTGATACTGTACACAATGCCATTATATGCACTTAACTGCACTCATTTTTTCTTTTCTTTTCAGAGAGAGCGCACTAAAAAATTACAGGCGGGGGGAAGGGGGTATCATGTGTAAAATTAGTGAACTGTGTGTATAGTGTATCAACAGTCATAATTTACACAACCCCCCCCCCTCTCAATGAACTAAAGATTGCAATGTGGCCATGACGAAGAAGATAAATACTGAAAATGTGTATTACTGTTTATATTATTACAAAGGTAATGATAAAAACTGCTCGCCTATAACATATAATGTCCTAACAACGGTAGGTGCAAGGGAGGTAGTTAACACATATTTAACAGAATGAACTCAAGGAGAAGAGTTGAAAAGCACCCCTCTATATGCACTCTTACCTAGTACTGTTGAGTAACCCTTAAACCACAAGATGAATCCCTATAACCAGGAACTAAAAGGCGAAAGACGACGGAAAACAAAAAATTATTTAATACATCATAAAATATATACACTCAAATATTAAAATATGTGATTGTATACCCCTCAGAGGAGCAGTGGAGAAGTGATAGGGACATATCAATCTAATTGACTGTATATATATTGGTATTAACAGAGAATATCCCTATCTTTCCCTACGGTTGAATTAAGCATGCGATACCCACTATGGCTAGGCAATGGATTGACAATTACCTCAGATAGATAGTGTGGTATTTAACAAACCATCAGGAAAAAACTAGCTCAGTTGGTGCAGGCTACTTCCTGCCTTTTAAACCCTCAGTCACTCAGTAGTCCTTCCTGCTTAATTAGCTGCAGGTGCACGCCTCTGCAGGAGGAATTTAACATCTTGTATGCAGAAGTACACATATGCTCCTCACTCCAGCATACCGAGTTAGTGACTCTGTCGCACTGTATATATATACTTAAACACACACATACATGTACACACACATATACTGTATATACAAATACATATATACACACACACATGCCAATCATTACAGTAAGGGCTACATTTATCTAGTGATGGTATGGGCTACCATTTTTAGCGTTAATGTATAACGAAGTCAATGGGAGTTAATGCCGAAATGAGGCCAATTGACCAATTACAGTAAATCATTCCAGCCCTTCATAAATGTGACCCTTAGTATAATGATGGGCATCTGCAGAACCTAAACAAAAGTTCTGTACCATGAATACGATACTTCCTCTGCTATTATGTAATGTATTCATTGTGCACATTAATTCTCTTACTTCCCTATACACTTGAATATCTGCATCTTCAAATACAAAAGTGGCAAGTACTCTAGATGCAAACAATAATTTACTTATTTATATGATGAAATAAAAATGTATTGGCATAACTGTTTACAGCTAATCTTTGAAATACTGTAATATTTTCTGTGACTTTTAATGAACGTAAACTATGCCTTTAGACCTTGGTGTAGGTAGCCAAACACTGAGATAGTGTGTATCTGTATTATACAGTACTGCACTGTATTTTAGATGCAAATTAGACACACTAAATATGTTATACCATATTATTTTGCAACAATTTTTTACCTTAATAAATTTGCACAGCTCAAAGTTTAGGGGAAAATTCTTATAAATACATTATAGTCTGTGCTTCAGATTTATTTCCCAGTGTACAGTAAATTGAATAACACAGTGTCATGGATTTAATACATTTCTGTTTTTATTCTAATGTTGCTGTCATTAGCCATTTCATTGAAAAAGCACATTTATACTAATATTGAAATGCCTGCAGGGATTTTTTTTGTTAAGCTTTTGAAGTGACAACACATTATAAGGTACACGATGCAGCTCTAAATAACTAGCAATACAGTCGCCTTAGAATGCTAAGAATTGAGCTACATAGGCTAATACATTATTGTAGTACTGTAGGGTATAATATTGGTAACGGTTTTACTGTATATTGCATGCTCCATACATTGTAATTCCTCAGTCATAAATGGCCTGATCTTATTCTAGTACTGTGTATCATCTAACATAGAAAAATCTAAGATGTTGAATGCAAATTAATTTCTATTTTGCAATAGACAACCCACAGGAAAGGACAATACAGCTCAACCCCCTTATAACGCTGTGCTTGGGGTCCAAAGAATCACATCGCGCTATAAGCGGATCGCGTTAGAAATAATGTACAATAGTATGCATTGTACAATAAAGTATTTAAGATACCAGTAATCGTGTTGTAAAGTATTCATAAATACAAAAATTGGGAGCCACGCTTGCATCACGTTATAAGCGGATCCACGTTGTAACGGATCGTGTTATAACAGGGTTGAGCTGTATTAAGTAAAGAATACAGATGGGCAAAGTCTTTTTGCGATTTGGATCTTCCTCAGATCGTCCAATTCCGTTAGTCCGCTGATTTCTACAAATCAGTTTCAAAAAGGCCAATCTGATTTTTTGTCACTGCCAATCCGCGCAACAGATTAATAATAAAAACCCAAACTATAATCCACGGATCAGGAGGAGTATAAATTGAGGTGCAGCATTAAGCTGAAGCCATGTGTTGCAGGGTTTAGCTGTGGGTTAGTTATTCTGTCTGTTGTTGCTTAACTATTATAGCTTAAAAATTAAATAAATATTTACATAATAATAGTTTTTGCATTAACCTGCTGTGATTGACTGGACTTTTAGTGGAGCGGGCTCTGGCCCTCATTCTGCACGTGTTTCTGTAATTCAAGTGCAGTATATTATCATGATATATATGATTATCTTGGTCCTGTAGCACTGCTCATCATGTAGAGACCCATATCCAGGAATCTTTATCATCCATGGGGTTGAACAAACTGGAGACTGCCCGTTACAGTACCTTCAGAGTTGCTGGGGACAGAACACTGGAGACAGGGATAGAGAAAGAGACAGCTGTGCAGTGCTTCAAAAGGCTATAATCGGTTTCTCTGTTCAGCTGATGACCCAACAGGATTAACACTGTGGGGTCTCAGTCCAAAGCAGGGATCCCGGAGAATTAATCCTCTGTGGTTGGTTACTGCTTTAGGGCCATGATAGTGCATGGCTTCAGTGCGGTCCTGTGGATGCACACAATCGCACCACTGAAATCAGTAAGTCTGGCTACATATATAGCTAAACCATTAAGCAACAACTAGTCAGGCATTAACCTGCTATGATTGACTGGACTTTCAGTCGTGGCCTCTGACCCCCATGCTGCACATGATACTGTGATTGTAGTATATCAGCTTGAATATATAGCAGTGGTTACTTTTAATATTGCTTTTACTTGGGACAAATGATCCCCCCAAAAATTATTAAACTTCCAGAATAGTTTGTAATCAACATTTTTGGATAATCAAAGTGATAGGTCAAAACTGAGTTTCTACTGTATATCATTCATTCCCTGAAGAAAATCTAGTGTGCTGTCCATTTCACAGGAGCAGAAGTATCAACAGAAGCAGTCCCCAGCTACAATTTATTAATAATCATAATAATAATCTCTCTCTCTCTCTCTCTCTCTCTCTCTCTCTCTCTCTCTCTCTCTCTCTCTCTCTCGTCTCTCAGCAAGACTGTAGATCTCTACACCTCTGTGATAGGTTGATCAGTCTGTCACTCACGGCCATGGAATTCTGGTAAATGACATGCAAATGAGCAGTGTCACATTTTGCCTCAAATCCATTATAAGCTTATGCTCGCTGCATTACACCGCTTCCAGCACAGTCTGGGTTTTGATGCAAAGCCGATAAACCTACTAACAGACAGCTGTTTGGACCATTTGGGTATAATCAGTGTGAGGCTGGTTGTACTGGCTTTGCAATTTGAAGGCTGAGTAGCTTTCACCACATTTAGATAAGTTATGGTGGGTGAAAAAGGTGACGAAAAACCCTCTACTTTAAAGCGTATAGCAAAAAAAAAAATAGCCTGTGTGGTATCACATTACGTAGGCATGCTTTATTAGTATAACAATAAATGGGGAAACTAAAAAAAAACCTAAAAAAAAAAACAGGCCCACAATAAAACACATTACATAGAAACAAACCATTACAAATGCCAAGAAACCAATTGATTGGCACAGTGGTAAATCATGCCTGTAGGCAGACCCTCACAGAGGTATGCAAGGGAGACTGTTATGGTGAAATTAAATAAGGCTTTTATTGCTCCTGTTTCCTTAACATCAGGAAACCATCCAAACAAGGGGTAAACAAAGCTTCTATTCACTTGGGAGTATTTCTAGGGAAAACTATGCAGTCCCACCTCCCTTTAGATAAGCATGTCTCCCAGCCCTCAAACATATATCACGAAATGAACAGATATAAAAAGTCTTATAAATGAAAGTCTTATCTGTTCCTTGTGGTTTGGAGGGAAAATCTTCTCTGTTCCTGGTTGCTACCTTTTCTTCAGGGTTTGTCAGCATTAAGGTATAGAAGTTTCCCCTGTGTCTTGAAAGCAGCACTGCTGTTTCTTCTGGCAGGATCAAGACAAGTGTCCTCATGCTCAGTCTCACAAATTGTGTGAGATTCAGGCACAATCTCCCTTCCTGTCTCAAAAGACAGGCTTTTCTAAGCAATCTAATCAGGCAGGTGGTGTTTGTTAATTGACTACCAGCAGTTAACCACCACACTGCTGGATTAGAGGCACATTTTCTGAACAGGGATAACTCCCCTGTTACAATGTCCATATAATATGTGCATGATTTAGCACTATGGGTCAAGCTAAAAAATACACAACTACCAAAAAATAAAATTCAATCAAAACTATCACCAAACTATCAACAAAAATAAACAACAATAAAAAAGTAAATACCAAAATTACCAGAAATCAAACAAATACCAAAGAAGCTCCAGAATTAAAAAGCAAGACACCATCAATTTTTTTTATTTATTTCTCATTTTTTTGATGATGTTTTGCTTTTTAATTCTTGAGATTCTTTGGTATTTGTTTGATTTATTTCTGGTATTGTTTTGGTGTTTACTTTTTTATTGTTGTTTATTTTTGATGATTGTTTTGATTGAATTTAATTTTTTTGGTAGTTGTGTATTTTTTAGTTTGACCCATGACTGTCATAGTGCTAAATCATGCCCATATTATATGGGCATGATGTACCACTAAGCCAATCAATTGGTTTCTTGGCATTTATAATGTGTTTTTTTCTATTTAATGTGTTTTATTTTGGACCTGTTTTTTTTAGCTTCCCCATTTATTGCTAAAGTGGCAAAGCATGCCGATATTATATCGACATTCTTTAACACTGTGCCTATCAATGGGTAGTGGGAGTAGTGTCCCCAGATTGGGTGGTTAGGTCTCCTGGGTGGGTAGTGGGGGAGGGTAGGTTAACCCCTTAATTACTCTAGTGGTTACTAACCGCTAAGGTGATTAAGGGGTTGTGTATTGATACAGCAGGTAGTAGGTATATTTTATTTTTCACATTTATTGTGTTTTTCCAACAGTTGTGGGAGGGGGAAACAGAAATAAAGAGGGGGAGGGAGGAATGGTGCAACGACGTTCCCGACGAGCCCATTTCACATAGCAAAAATAGGTAATACCTGACTGCTGGCCAAAATGAATAGTTTTACACATACAGTATGTGTACACTTCAACATAATTGCAGATCAATTCTGTTCATAACCCTCTTTATCTTATGTTTTTGGGTTGGCTGACCCTCCAAGCAAGCTGGAGAACAGAGAGGGCCTCATTGGAGGATGTTAGACTGATCTATGGATGGGTGTCCCTGTGTGTTGAGAGTTTCATAAATCAGCTACGGTTGCCATACCTTTTGAAACTTTGAGCAAGAATCTATCAGAATCCCAGTGAGTCTCTCCATTTTGAGAGAGTATCATATTATTGTTCTTATCTGGTTAAGAACTGGCAGGCTCGGGCTCATCCACACCTCTGCTATGGCACAGCTTGTTGCTGTCATTATGTTACTAATAAGTTTTTTTTGGTACTTATCCATGTTTTCCTGAGGTTTGTTTAGGAGACATACCCAGGGGTCGAGAGGGAAGTCAAAACCTAGAACTTTCTATGTCAGCCTGTGAGCTCCTCTCCAGAGCGTCATCACCCGGGGGCACAGTCACCACATATGAATAAATGGGACGCCTTGACTGCAACCCTTAGGACACATAGGGGACGTGCCCGGATACATTTTAGCCAGATGATCCAGGGTTAGGAACCACCTATATAAAACTTTATAAGCATTTTCTTTGATCTGTGTACATATAGAGCTTGTGGCCGCTGATTAAAATATTTCTGCCAATATTTCTGGTTCCAGAGTTTGGCCTAAATCTCTTCCCCACTGTGTTATAAAAGGGAATTATTTTTCCAGAGAAGGGAGAAAGATAGAAGAATAAATAGTCGACGTCGACCCTCTTTGGTTTGGAGCCGTGTGGCACAGTGTCTTGAAATATGTCAGGGGTGGAGGTAGGCCTCTGCCCGTGACCTTGTGACCTTTGACCCTACGTGTTTCGTGACTGGCGTCACTTCCTCAGGAAGTCACGAAACGCGTAGGGTCAAAGGTTAGAGCGCCTTGGAGAAAGCTGGCTGTGTGCAGCGTATTGGATCTACCCAGCAGGATATGACATCATCACGAGAGAGGCTGTATTCAATGGATGTGGCTGTGTTTGTCTTCCCCCTCCTCTGCATTTGTTTTGGAGCCTTCAGAGGTCAGAAAGAATACATGACATACACCAGCGACACCGCAAATCTGAGAGCCGACAGAGAACCCTCTCAGCTCCTGACACCTGTCCCTGCTTGGCGATCCCACGCTCATTTGTTCCGGTCCTGCTGTAAGTAGGGTTTTGGGTTTTAACCCCTTGATGACCCACTGCAGCAGGCTCCTTTGTTTTAATAAATAGTTATTTTATTTTCAGCTTTAGTGTTGTGTTATGTTTTTTGTGGTTTGTTCTCTGTTGTTTGTTTGTTTTTAACTGATATAAGTTACACTATGATTTTCTTTCTTGTCTTTGTCCATATGCCACGGACCCCTTGACTGGAGATCTTTCCTTGATTGGACCATTTGGAATCCCCCCTTTTTTGGAATCTATTTGGAACTTATTGGACATTTTCTATACGGGCGCTGGTTTGTATCTGTTCCTTGTTGTAATTCTGGTGTTGTTCTACCAGTGTTTTCTAGCTGCCCTGCTATTATTATTATTTTATTTTATTATTTTATTTCTTGTTATATCCCCATTTCCAAGGGATTTTAGCGGCTAAAAGCACCTTCCTTTTGTGTGTCTCCTGCAATAATATAATATCATCTGCCGCTTTCTTGTAGTCTGGTAGTGCAATCCACCTTTTTGGGGGTCTGTTGAGGCCTTTAGTGTTATGTGTTATTACCTTAATCAACATCGTTGTGGGTTACGGTTTTTGTTAATTTTGTGGGGTTGGTCAGATTTCTTGACGCTCGGTCAGGTTTAGTTTGCAGCTTCAGGGGAGATAAAGGGGAGGAGGGTTGGTAGAGAGAGAAAAAAACAAAACAAAATGTCCAGAAATTACACAGAATCTGGACCATGGAGCCCTAACTCTAGGGTATGGAGAGTGGGATATAGGGCTATTGAAACTGGGAGGATGATGTGGACTCGGATCGCCAATCATCTCTACCACCGTGCCTGCTGGTGATTGATGGCAAGAGCCACGTCGGGGAGGGGAAGTGGGGGGGAGAGCAAGTGGAGTCAAAATCAAAGAGTGGCCTTATGTCCAAATATAACTTGTATTTGGGGACCTTCCTACAACAAACTACCTTCTTGATAACTTGTTCAAAGCTGAACCTAAACATACTTTTACAGAATATGTAACTCTTTTTGTAACCAACAGTGCAACAGCGGGGAGCAGTATGTTATATATTTAATTTTTTCCTTATCCCCCCTATATAAACTAGTACAGCTGCCAATTAACTGTATATATCATTAGATGTAATTGCAACTTAAATGCTTAGTAACTCTTAAGTCTCTAGACCTGTTAACATTGTTTTCTGACTGTAACTTTTTTTTTTCAACCAAATATGTTTTTATTGAGTGCATGGTACAATCATAACAGTATCTACCAACACAATGTCATACATAACCACTTTGACTCCTTTGTTGTGAGTTAACCATAACTGACATACTGGGGAGACACACTAACGTACACGACCATAGACAGGGACACATAGGGGAAGGAGGAGGGAGGGGAGGAGGGGGGGAGCAGTCTCAGAAAGTTTCAAATCCCCAAGTATTCACGGGGCGAGCCCAGCGTTGTTGAGCCCAAGGGTGCGGTCTCGGCCTAAGGTTCCCACCCTTCATCTGACGGTTGCGCTGTGTTGGGGCTAGCCGTCCTAAGCCTCTATCTGTCCAGCCTAGCATCTTGTCCTGCTTGGTTAATCTATATATGTCTTTCCACTGTCTCCACACATCAGAGGAGAATGCGTTGATGACTATTAAAGCAATATATTGGAAGCACTGATCCCTGGGATATCGATTTGGGCTAACCAAGGCGCCCAAACTTTTAGAAAATTTGTGCCGGTGTCGTTAACCAGACTCATTAACTGTTCCATCCGACAGACATACCAGATTCTATTCCTGATTTGTGGGATATTGGGCATCTCGGGCTGCTTGCAAAATGTGCAATTAATTTGTGCTCCGATCTGTTTAGCCCCGGGGTGCGTCTGGCCAGCAGAAACAACCAGGGGTCCAAAGGGATCGTGCGGCCGAGAATTCTCTGAAGCCAATTCCTGATGTCATCCCAGATTGGGATTACCTTGGAGCAACCCCACAGCACGTGCAGCAAGTCTGCCTGTTCCCCACATTGTTTGGGACACAATGGGGGGTAATCTTTGACAAACTTAGATAATCGTAGCGGGGTCAAGTACCATCTCATCAGGACCTTATACGCATTCTCCTTTAATGTTGTGGATATAGAGCTCTTGGAAGCTGCTAATACAATATAGTTCCAGTCCTCGTTGTCTAATGTTTCCCCTAGGTCGCTCTCCCATCTGGTCCTGTAACTAAGTACCATGTCGTCGTCTGTTGCCGGGCAGACCACCTCTTTGTATATACCAGAGATAAGTCCCCTGGTATCTGTCCCTCTGGAACAGAGCTGTTCAAAATTAGTTCGCCTGGGGCGGTTTTGGAATTTAGCATAGAATGCTCTTAATTGGAGGTAACTAAAGAATTCTGAATTTTTTCAGATTTCATTTGCTCAAAAGGTTTGATTGATATTTTTCCCTCCAGGTGTAGCAGCCGTGTGTAGCCTGTCTCCAAATTACAAAATCTTTACTTTGCAGGCCCGGAGCGAAATTAGGGTTTCCCAGAATTGGGGTCATCAAGGAGTGTTGCCTTGTAAGGGCAAACTTATATTTGTTCTTGTCCCATAATGATAACAAGCTGCTTAGCGCAGAGAGCGGGTTACTTATGGTTTTATGCACCTTTTTTGGAAGCCATATTATGTCCTGTATTGCCACCGGGGCACAACAGTCCGTCTCCAGTTCCACCCAGTGCCTTAAACTTGGGTGGGTGTGCCACTGACTAATTTGGGATAATTGGGCCGCTCTGAAATAAGATAACAAGCAAGGTACCGCTAACCCTCCTCTCGTTGTGGGCCGAATAAGTGTGTTGGTTTTGATTCGGGGTGTTTTATTACCCCAGACGAATTTCACCATTGCAGACTGTAGCCGGAGGATGTCTTCACTGATTATAGGGATCGGTAGGGTCTGAAATAGGTACAGAATTCTGGGGAGGAGATTCATTTTGAGAGTTTGGATCCTGCTGATCCAGGATATACTGTACCCTGCCCACTTCCTGAGATACTTCTTCAGTGTCGTATCAGTCTGGGGTAATTTGCTTTATACAGGGCGCCAAATTGTTTCGTGATATTTACCCCTAGATATTTAATAGAGGAGGTTTTCCATTTAAAGTTAAAGTTCACCGTGATCAATTTTTCAGTGACTTTAGGCAGGTTTATGCTCAGGGCTTCTGACTTTGCCTGATTAATTTTGAACTCTGATAACGCGTTAAATTCCCCTAATAGACTGAAGACATTAGGCAGAGAGGTGAGGGGCTGTGATAGTGTTAGTATCATGTTATCAGCATACAGGGCCACTTTATGTGGCTGTTCTCCAATTTGGATTCCTGCTATGTTTGGGCTGAGGTGGATGTGCGCCACTAGGGGCTCAATGCATAGCGCAAAGAGAAGGGGAGATAGAGGACATCCTTGTCTGGTGCCGCTCTTTATCAGGAATTCCCCCGAAGGGAAGCCCTGGTGCCTGACCTTTGCCATCGGTCCCTGGTACAGAGCGAGAATTGCCTCCTTCATTCTCCCACCCAGACTGAACTCTCCAAGCGTCTCCCTCAAGTAGGGCCACTCGATTCTATCGAATACTTTTTCTGCATCTAGACTGAGCACCATAGACGGTATATGTTTCTTTTGTGCCAAATCGATTAAATCTATAATCCGTCTGGTGTTATCTGATGCCTGTCTCCCACAGATGAACCCTACTTGATCGGGGTGGACCAACATCGGCAACGTCTGGTTAAGGCAGTTAGCCAGTAGTTTGGAAAAGATTTTAGTGTCTGAGTTAATCAGTGAGATCGGTCTATAGCTTTTACAATCCGCTGGATCCTTCCCCTGTTTGTGGATCACAGAGATAGACGCTTGGAGCATTGAGCCCGGGATGGGGGCACCATCCAGAAATGAGTTAAACAGCTTTAGGAGGTGAGGAGCTAGTAAATTGCGGAATTTTTTATAATAAAGGTTGGAAAAGCCACCCGGGCCGGGGGCTTTGGATGCTTTCAGTGACTTCATTACCTCCAGAATCTCCTCTATAGTGAAGTCTGCCTGTAGTGCGTCCCTCTCCTCTCTGGTCAATTTGGGTAACTGAGCCTCTTTTAAGAATGTCTTCAGTTGGGCTTGTGTGGTTGTATTGTGGGCCACTTTCGTTCCATCATATAGGGTCTCATAGTATGATTTAAATTCGTCTACAATTAATTTAGGGTCAGAGGTGAGATCCTCCTGCGCTGTCCGAATTGTCTGAATTTGGGAGACTTGATTTCTGTCTCTGAGTTTATTGGCAAGTATGGTATCTGGCTTGTTCGCCTTTTCAAAAAAATTCCGCTTGGACCATGACAGCTCTTTCTCAGCACGTGAGGCTAGCAGTAAATTTAGTTTAGTTTTGGTGTCTAGCAACTCCTTAAGGGTCGTTGCATTTTTGTTATATTTGTGAAGGGTTGACAGGACCGCCAAATCTGCTTTTAATTGATTAATTTTTTGTCCTTTTCCCTCTTTCGCTTACTCGCGATCCCTATGAGCTCTCCTCTCAGAGTTGCCTTATGGGCTTCCCATAGGGTAGATTGTGAAGCCACACTTCCCGTATTCTCCTGAAAGTATTCCCTGATTCTATCCCCCACTTTTTGTGCGATTTCTGGGATTTTTTAATAACAACTCATTAAGTTTCCAGTTCGCTCCTGGTCTGTCAAGTCTGAAGTCTGAGCACTGAAGCTCAATCGGCGCGTGATCTGACCACGAAATATCATGGATTCCCGAGTGGGAGATCTGAGAAACCATTCTGCTAGACACAAAGAGGTAGTCTATCCTACTGTATCTGTCGTGTGGGTGAGAGTAAAATGTAAACCCCTTTTCATTTTGGTGTTGCTCGCGCCATACATCTAGAAGATTATTGGTTCTCAGTCCCCTGTTCCATGTTTTTCTAACTTTTGACCGGTTGTGACCACCTGGGGTGCATCTATCTAATATTGGGTCGAGCGTCTGATTAAAGTCTCCCCCATAGCCTTGTGCTATCTTCCAGAGGACAGAGAAAAATTTCTCCAGGAAAGCTTCTGCGTCGTCACTCGGAGCATATATGTTTGCTATTGTGATAGGTTGACCCCTTATCTCCCCGATAACAATCAAAAATCGTCTGTTACTGTCTTTTTTTAATGGTCTTTACCGCCAGTGGCAGCCGGTTGTGGAGTAGAATAGTTACTCCTCGTTTTTTCTTGCTGGCTGAGGCTGAGAACCAAGTCTTATATCTGTGGTCTATGTACTTCGGGGAGCTAGTTTTGGAGGTGTGTCTCCTGTAGCATAATTATGTCTGGGTTGGACTTTTTATAGTCCGTCATGGCCAGCTTTCTCTTCTCGGGGCTATTAAAACCCTTCACGTTATGTGAGAGAATTACAATCCCCTTACTCATTTGTGTATACCCAAACCTTTGCTTGTCCATAGGCTTTCTGAATAAATGGGTGGAACCCGCGTAAGAGCCGCTTTGTCGGGCAGCGTCTGTTTCTTTCTGCGGTTTCTGACTGCAGCGGGGAGAAACAAGGGAATACACACTGGGGGGACAAAAGAACACATATAACAAGACATGCAACTACTGTACAGTAAAAGAACATCCGGCGTATGGGCGAGACCAGTCTCCCCCAACCGCCTTCTCTGCCCCTCCTGGACGTTCTGCCTGAGCGTAGTCCGGGATGGACCTCCACCCCCCTCTACCGCCCAACCTGGCTGGTCCAGTGGTGACTTTCATGAGCCACCCAGAGAGAATCCCCCTGGTGCCCATGTGGAAACTAATGTCAAAGGCGAGACTGGAGGGCAACCACCCCCCTCCCCTCTTTCCCATAAGCTATCTTAAACAGCAAAATAACCACTTATGATCTAAACTTGTAACTTTAACTCTCTCAAACCTCCCCCTGTATATTTCTGGTATCCCCTTCTTCTGTCTCATTCCTTATTTTCTTTTATTAGGTTGTGTGCCACTGAATGATGAATCTGCACTCTACATCTTGTCACCCTGACACCTTTTATAGTTCTTCCTGTTGTGCTGTTGTGTCCTCTATCTCTATTAGAAGCTCCCATATCCTACTCTGTAGCTCTGAGGGTCTAACTGTGGGGTAGGGGGGCGCATGGCTGCTGCTTGTTAATGTGTGGTAACCCCCTCTTATGCAATGAGGAAGGAGGGAAAAGAGCGGGCAGCATTGATACGTGCAGGTGTCCAAGCGCCTCCCTTTCCTTGTCTGCCCTTCGTGTACCCCCCTCTCCTCTTACTGCATTCTGCTGATCTTTTCCTTTTTTTTAGAATTCCCCCACCCTATGTTGTATTACTCCCCCCCCCTCTCCCTTGTCTTTATTTTTATTTATTATTATTTTTATTTTTATCCTGTCGTAGCCGCATTTTTTGATGGTGGGGCGTTTATATCCTGCTTTCCCCCCTCCCCTTGGGGACGTCCGGGCATATTGCCGTCTGTTGCCGTGAGTCCTGTGCTCCGTAGCCTGTGATTTTGGGGTTTCCTGTCCTCTAGCCACATCTCATGGGATCTGGATATGGCCGGCGCTGCGTGCTCACGTCCATCCCGGTCCTTCTGCTGCCTCCTCCAAGATGGCGATCCTTCTATTTCCGGTGACGTTTTTCCGGCGGGCGTCATTTTCTCACAAGGAGCCCACGAAAGAGGGAGTCCTCCCACCAGCTCTTCCACCCGATTGAGCTCCACTTCCGCGGTGCTGCCACGAGGTCCAAGTCCAGTAGCATCGCCATGTTGGTAGTCGTGCGTTTCACCACCAGCCGCCATGATGTACACAGGTAAGAGGTTTTTTTTGTTTTTTCCCCTCTTTTTTTGGGTAGTTCTATAGTTTTGTCTCCCGCAGCATCTACGGGCTGCTCGGGCCACCAACTTACCTGGAAGGCAGTGTTATATGTATCAGAGTCACTTTTTCCCTGTTGAGCTCCACAACTTCGGGGGGATACATAAAAGGGATTTTAATTAGGGGTTAATTATAACTTCCCCTTGAACTACAGTAACTGGCGAGCCTTCAAACGTGAAGCAATCAAACGGGAACCTTTATGCCCCTTTTCTCAGTCTGTAATGTCCCGGCTTTCCCGTGGCGCACCCACCACCTGCCAGTCTGCCTCCCCTGTTTGTTCTTTGCAGGTGCTGTTTGATGAGTTCTCCTTCACACCTAGTTTATGGAGGAATTCTTCACCGTCTTCTATCTCCCTCATAGAGATGGCCTTCCCGTTTCTGATGACCAGTAGGCCAAACGGAAGGTCCATCTGTAACGGATTGCCCAGTCCCTCAGGGTCTTAGCGGCTGCTCTGCTCCTGCAGGTCTGCTTCTTTTGGCCCTTTGGCAGCTGTCCATTATCCGTTCGTTGACGGGTAAGTCAGGGAGCAGCTCCTCTAGCCAGCAGGAGATGAACCCCTCAACATCAGTAATGGCCTCAGGGATGCCACGGACTCTGATGTTGTTGCGGCGATCCCTGTTCTCCGCGTCCTCCTGTCTGTCCGTTAACTCATTTATTTGTGTTTGGATATGCGATGTACGTTTGTCGGATTTTTTGAGCAGTTTTGAATTGGTCGCCATCTTCTCAAGTGCTCCTGTTCTTTCTCCTAACCCCTGCACCTTTTTCTTTAAGTCCTGCATTTCTACATGAATTAGGGCTTTCATATCCCTGTATAGCCATTCGAAATCACATCTGCGAACTGGCAGTTGTTCTGGCCCTTTAGGGTTGTCTTCTTCCCGCTCCGATTCAGAGCCCGCATTCGAACCTGGAGCCATTTCTGCCGCAGCGCTCCACTAGTTCGATCGGCCCAAGTATTTGCGGAGGTCGCCTTCTTTCTTCTTTTTCGGGTTCAGCGGTGCCATCCCTGTAGCTTTAGCCTTTGTACCAGGGTGATTTGGGATTTCAGCGGTGTGATTTTCCGTGTTTTTTTACTGCTTTATTGGGGGTGGGGGACGGAGCTCAAGGCTTATGCTGCCATCCACCTCACCTTCGCGCATGCGCCTCCCTGACTGTAACTTTTACATGAAAAACTATGACTGGACCCACTCCTTTTCTTGATCTGTGGCTTCTTTTGTGATTCTGTACCCCCTAGCTATACATGGGGACATAGGTTCACTGTGTAAACTGGCAAATAGGGTCCCAACCTTTATGGCCCAGAGGGAAGACTGCTTTTATATCTGAATGTATAGAGTTTTTTCAAAGTCTCACTTATCCCTCTTACCGCTTTCACTAACAGATCACTAGTGGCAGATGTCCAGATCAGTGGTCCCTAGACGTATCCGCCTCATGCCCTAAATGGGCTTATGGGGTGTGTTTACCTTAAACCCATATGAGTGGGGTAATCAGCTGACTGCCTTTTAAACAGGAGCTGGGTCAGATGGAACACTGGTGGATCGTCGCTTGTCTTGGACTTTGTTCTATTCTGGTGCCGGAGTTCACTGGGGTCTAGGAGGCTCGAAGTCTTGTGGTGGTGTGATGCCCAGACTTTCCAGAAAGGTAGCAGCTTTGTCCAGATCCCTTAAAGCGTATGTTCGGCCATCCCAGTTCACCAGAATTTTGCAAGGGAATCCCCAGCGATAGTTAACTCCCTTGTCACGTAGAACTTCGGTCACCATTCGCAGGTTCCTTCGTTCAGCCAGAGTGGATGGGGATATATCTTGGAACATCTGAAGGGGCATGTTTTCGAATGTGAGCGATCGTTCCTTGCGGGTCACTCGTACAAGAGTCTCTTTAGTTTTGTAGTAATCTAGATGGAAAAATGGGGACAAGCACTGCAAGAATTTGGGCTGGAGGCGTGTTAAAAATTAGACTAATTTATTCAGGCATAAAGCCACGATACAACAACAAAACAGAAGGTTCCTCTGACGTGTTTCTTGCCGAAAGGCACTTTATCAAAGAGTACCTGATGTTTCCCCCACACTTCCTGAAATAGAGCCTGGCTGATTGCTGATTGACAAAATCTGTGCGAAACTCCCCCCCAGCACCCTCCCCAAAACCGCAAGCAGCGCGGGGATGTACCAAATAGGAGTCAAGATCCGCAGCCAATCCGTGATGTTAACAGGAGGTGCGTCTGTCAGTGTGCCCACATCACCATGGAACTCGCCCCTCCCTCCGCGCCCCCCCCCCTGGCATCATTGCCGACACCGCAAGAAGAGCAGGGATACACCAATAGAAGCCAAAATCTGCAGCCAATCCGTGACTCCAAACAGGAAGTGCGTCTGACAATATACAATATATACGTATACACTCAAGGCATAATGTAACAATATATATATACTACAGTTATTCTTGGGCTTCGCATATATGTTGCACTATCTTGTTGATTGTAATGCATAGCTCATCTCAAACGACATGCGACCGTTGTGCTTAGGTAGGGAATTGTATAACGCTGACCCACAGCCACGCGGGCCCACCTAGGATGTAGAGTAGTCATTCAAGCCAGGTCAGGATTACAGATTGGAGAATAGTCAAAGTACTTGCCAGGTTCAGGAGCAGAGAGTTGCGGATCGTCAGAGTGCGTAGCCAAATTCAGGATTGGAGAGTAGTGGATTGACGGGGTACGTAGCCAGGTTCAGGATAGGTGAATATCGGATCATTGGAATACTTAGCCAAGGTCAGGACTGGAGACAGGAGAATGGTCGTTCGTAGCCAGATCAGG
This sequence comes from Ascaphus truei, assembly GCF_040206685.1. Lineage (NCBI taxonomy): Eukaryota > Metazoa > Chordata > Amphibia > Anura > Ascaphidae > Ascaphus > Ascaphus truei. Next base: position 92,668,290 of record NC_134485.1, read on the forward strand.
AGAGGTGCGGAATCCAAGAGACAAGCAGGATCAGGCAACAAGAGGTTAATCAGCAAGGCACAACAAGGTCTGGAGCTAGAATGCAGCAAGGCACGTCGTCACACTAGACTATGCTCAGCAAGGAATAAGAGAAGACTGAAGGTATACAGTATAAGAGCAGAGCCTCCAATAGCCAGCAAGGGCGGAACCAGGAAGTAAGCACCGATAGGCTGCTGGTGCACACAGGTGTGCCCTATGATGCAGCATAATCAGGGATGGGGGCGGAACTGCTCGCGTGCCTTCCCGCGTGCATCACGGATGTCAGGGGGCGGAGCCTGGAGCACGCGTCACTCCCCCGCCGATTCTGAGTGACCTTGGGGCAAGAGGGAGTGGGACCAATTGCGCGCTGACCCGCGTGTGTCACAGAGGTCAAGGGGTGGAGCCGAGAGCGTGCATCACTTCCACACTGGTCCTGTCCATCACCAGAGCAGGGGTAGGGCTTGGAACACGCGTCAGCAGGGAGGCTGACCGAACACACCCATCATGCGTCAGAGCAGGGCAGGGTCCGAACCCGTGGAACTGGGGTCAAGTCGCGCAAGGTCGGCGCATGCGTGTACTGGGACCATGAGACCACACAAGCTGAGTGTCGTCATGGAAGGCTTGTTGGGGTGAGGAGAGGCATAGCTCACCACAAACGAGATGCGACCGTGGGGCTGAGGTACGGAATTATTGCAAGACTCCTCCCACAACCACGAAGACACGTCCAGAGTGTAGAATGGTCTTGCAAGCCGGTTCTAGGGATACAGAGTTCAGAGTAATCGTGATAACAAGCCAGGTCAGGATAGGAGAGAGCAGAATCGTAGGGGTACTTAGCTGAAGTCAGGAGTGGAGATATCAACGTAGTCATGTGACAGATAGCCAGGCTCAGCGCAGGAGATTCCAGAGTAGTCGTACTTGCCAGGGTCAGAGCAGGGGAAACAGCGGAGTCCAGGTACAAAGCAAGGGTCAGGTATCAGGCAGGCAAACAGACAGGATCGTTGAGAAGTAAGCATCACACAAGGGATTATGCTCGGCAAGGAGTGAACAATATGCTCAGCAAGGAGTCCCGCAAATGTGAACGCGCGCCGCGCATCACTGGCACCTCAGCTGGTGAGCCGGTTGCGCGTGCCAGGGTTCCGCCGGCATCCTGAAGACGGAGGTTGTAGGCGGGGTAAGACCCAGTGACGCGTTGGGTACTGTCCCTACGTTGCGCTTCCCAGGGTTCAGGAGAAGCAGAGGCGGAGCAGCCAGGGGTCTGCACGTCATGGCCCGGAGGAAGGGAAGTCGGGCGCGCGCTATGTGCACGCGCACTGGTGCAGCAACGCACCTCCTGCGCGAGTGCGGGCCCTGGGGGTAAGTTGCCTTTGGAGGAAGGCTGGTGAATCCTCACAGTACCCTCACCCCCTCTAGGAGCGACCTCTGGACGACTCCACGATGGCTTACTGGGGAACTTCTGGTGGAACAGCCGAACCAGTCTAGGTGCATGAACTTGATGCCTAGGAATCCATGACCTCTCCTGTGGTCCGAATCCTTTCCAATGGACTAAATAGTGCAAGATGCCTCTTGAGATTTTGGAATCCAGAATTGACCGTATTTCGTATTCGGGCTGACCGTGTACCATGTACGACGGTGTTGGCAGGACAGGAACTGAATGAGGATTCTGAACCACTGGCTTAAGCAAAGAAACGTGAAAGATGGACGGGATCCGCATGGATGGAGGCAAAGACAGGCGATACGCAACTGGGTTGATCCTTTCAAGTATCGAGAATGGTCCAAGAAATCTAGGTGCAAATTTCATGGAGGGAACTTTCAGTCTTATGTTCTTAGAAGACAACCAGACTTTATCACCGATTTTGAATTCAGGAGCTGGTCTGCGATGACGATTTGCCTGACCCTTTTGTCTGTTGACCGCAACTTTAATATTAGCTTGTATCTTTCTCCAGAGAGTTTGTAGTTCCCTGATCCAATCATCTGCTGCTGAGACCCCGGAGGTAGGTAGTGAGAGAGGAAGAGTGGGGGGATGAAACCATAATTGATAAAAAAGGGAGATTCCATGGTAGATTCATTACGTAAATTGTTATGTGCAAATTCTGCCCACGGCATCCTGAAGACGGAGGTTGTAGGCGGGGTAAGACCCAGTGACGCGTTGGGTACTGTCCCTACGTTGCGCTTCCCAGGGTTCAGGAGAAGCAGAGGCGGAGCAGCCAGGGGTCTGCACGTCATGGCCCGGAGGAAGGGAAGTCGGGCGCGCGCTATGTGCACGCGCACTGGTGCAGCAACGCACCTCCTGCACGAGTGCGGGCCCTGGGGGTAAGTTGCCTTTGGAGGAAGGCTGGTGAATCCTCACAGTACCCTCACCCCCTCTAGGAGCGACCTCTGGACGACTCCACGATGGCTTACTGGGGAACTTCTGGTGGAACAGCCGAACCAGTCTAGGTGCATGAACTTGATGCCTAGGAATCCATGACCTCTCCTGTGGTCCGAATCCTTTCCAATGGACTAAATAGTGCAAGATGCCTCTTGAGATTTTGGAATCCAGAATTGACCGTATTTCGTATTCGGGCTGACCGTGTACCATGTACGACGGTGTTGGCAGGACAGGAACTGAATGAGGATTCTGAACCACTGGCTTAAGCAAAGAAACGTGAAAGATGGACGGGATCCGCATGGATGGAGGCAAAGACAGGCGATACGCAACTGGGTTGATCCTTTCAAGTATCGAGAATGGTCCAAGAAATCTAGGTGCAAATTTCATTGAGGGAACTTTCAGTATTATGTTCTTAGAAGACAACCAGACTTTATCACCGATTTTGAATTCAGGAGCTGGTCTGCGATGACGATTTGCCTGACCCTTTTGTCTGTTGACCGCAACTTTAATATTAGCTTGTATCTTTCTCCAGAGAGTTTGTAGTTCCCTGATCCAATCATCTGCTGCTGAGACCCCGGAGGTAGGTAGTGAGAGAGGAAGAGTGGGGGGATGAAACCATAATTGATAAAAAAGGGAGATTCCATGGTAGATTCATTACGTAAATTGTTATGTGCAAATTCTGCCCACGGTAATAGTTCGGACCAATCATCTTGAGAATCTGAAACAAAGCAGCAAAGGTATTGCTCAAGGGACTGGTTGGTCCTCTCGGTCTGACCGTTAGTCTGAGGATGATATCCAGAGGAAAAATGAAAAGAAATGCCTAATTGGAGACAAAAAGCATGCCAGAATTTAGATATGAACTGTGAACCTCTGTCTGACACGATGACCAGGGGTACACCATGAAGACAGAAAACCTCCTTAATGAAAATCTCTGCGAGTTTGGGAGAGCTGGGGAGGCTTCTAAGCGGTACAAAATGCGACTGTTTCGAAAACCGGTCTACTACTACAAGGATTGTGTTCATGCCAGAAGAAACTGGTAGGTCTAAAAGGAAATCCATTGATAAGTGGGTCCATGGTCGACTTGGAACTGGCAATAGTTGCAGCAAACCCGGAGGGAGATTCCTGGGAGTCTTAGTTGGCACAAGTTGGGCACCCAAGAACAAAGTCTTTGGCATATTTTTGAATCTCAGGCCACCAGAAGGTACGAGATATGAGGTCCAAGGTTCTTTTAATTCCAGGATGCCCCGCTGATCTGGAAGCATGGCCCCATTCGAGAACTTGTTTGCGATGAGCGGAAGTAGTAAATAGGAGACTCTCAGGAACTGTAAGGTCCTCAGGAGTGTGATTTTGTTGAAGAACAATGACTTTCAGAGCTTCGAACGTGGTAGCCGAGAGAATACATTTCGGAGGCAAGATAGGTTTGAGCAGATCCGCAGAATTGTCGTCCAGCAAAAATTGACAAGAGAGAGCGTCCACTTTAATGTTTTTAGATCCGGGTAAATAAGAAATTATGAAATTAAATCTCGAAAAAAAAAGTGACCATCTGGCTTGACGGGATCCCAGGCGGCAGGCTCCCTCGATATATAACAAATTTTTGTGATCCGTAAGGATAGTTATAGGCTCCTCAGTACCCTCCAAAAGGTTTCTCCACTCCTCCAAAGCTAGTTTCATGGCCAGTAGTTCACGATTACCAATGTCATAATTGCGTTCTGCTGAAGAATTTTTTTTGGAAAAGAAAGCACATGGGTGCAGCCTGCACTGAGGTTTCTTCCTCTGGGAAAGGACAGCGCCGACTCCAACATCAGAGGCATCAACTTCCAGGGTGAAGGGGAGTTTAGGGTCAGGATGAGTAACAATGGGAGCACAAACAAACGCTTTTTTTAGACGCTCAAGAGACTGGATAGCATTGGAGGACCAAGAGGAGGGGTCTGCTCCTTTTTTGGTGAGAGCAATGATAGGGGCTACTACCGAAGAGAAATTTTGGATAAATCTGCGGTAGTAGTTCGAGAAGCCTAGAAAGCACTGAACAGCTTTAAGAGTGGTAGGTTGTGGCCAGTCTAAAACTGCTTTGACCTTGACCGGGTCTTTGGTAAGACCGGTATTAGAAATGATGTATCCTAAAAAAGTAGTGGATGATTGATGAAAATGGCATTTTTCGAGTTTGGCGAAAAGACGGTTCTGGCAAAGACGGAGAAGTACTTGTTTCACATGACCCACATGTTCCTCCATGGATCTAGAAAAAATCAGAATGTCATCCAAGTAGACAATCACAAAAGAGTTAAGCAGATCCCTAAAAATTTCATTGATGAAGTCCTGAAAGACCGCAGGAGCATTGCAAAGGCCAAAGGGCATGACTAAATACTCATAGTGACCATCTCTGGTATTAAACGCGGTTTTCCATTCATCACCTTGACGGATTCTGACAAGGTTGTAGGCGCCACGTAAATCCAGTTTAGAGAAGACATTAGCACCTTGAAGGCGGTCAAAAAGTTCAGATATAAGAGGGAGTGGGTAACGATTCTTTATAGTAATCTTATTGAGGCCCCTGTAATCAATGCAGGGGCGTAATGAGCCATCTTTTTTCTTCACAAAGAAAAATCCAGCTCCAGCAGGAGAAGTTGAGTTGCGAATGAAACCTCTTTGTAGATTCTCCGCAATTTACTCCCTCATTGCCTTGGTTTCAGGTAAGGACAATGAGGAAGAGGTACCTCTAGGGGGTGTGGTTCCGGGTAGCAAGTCAATGGGACAATCGTAAGGGCGATGCGGAGGTAAGACTTCAGACTTGAGTTTATCGAAAACATCCTTAAAGTCGGCATACTCCTTAGGCAATTGTACCCTTTCTTTGTCCTTGGATAAGGTGGTGCCACATAGAGTACTGAGCCGACTAGACAGTTCCGGGTGCAGGAGGGACTCCATTGGATAGGTTCTTTGTTCAACCAATCGATCTGGGGATTATGTACTTGCAGCCAAGGTAGCCCAAGAATTACCCCAACGGAGGAAGTGTGTATGACTTTGAGCTGTTTGTCCTCCACATGGTTGTCTCCAGACTTGAGGTGAAGCAACTCTGTCTCTAAGGAGATAAATGCTGGTTGCAGCGGTCTACCATCTACGGCTTCCAATGCAATAAAGCTCTTCTTGCGTACGAGGGGAATCTGATGCCGTTGTGCGAAGTCTTGGTCTATGAAACTGCCACCAGATTCAGAATGGAGGAAAGCAAGAGTAGGGACCAAGTATTCTTCTCCGGACAGAGTGATATTAATCAGAATTCTGGTAGGATTAGAAGTAGAGATAGGGGAGGCAGAAATCATTCACAATGAGTTTCCCCTGGTCTCATGGGAAGCTGGCGTTTTTACGACTTATTGGGGCAATACAAGGCAAAATGTCCCCGGTTCCCACAGTAAAGACATAAACCAGAGGTCTTACGACGTTGTTTCTCGAGTTTGGAAAGGCTACTACCCCGTAATTGCATAGGTTCAGGGGTGTCAAACAATTGAGACTCAGAGGTGCTCACCAGGACCGGAGTAGGTCGGGGTCTCGTAGAGCGATGGAATCTCCTCTCTGACTCCCTTTCTTGAAGGTGGTGGTCCACCCTGATGCAGATGGCGATGAGATCCTCCAGATTAGTAGGGTGCTCAAAGGTAGCCAATTCATCCTTTATGGACTCGGATAGGCCCTGCCAAAAGGCAGTTAACAGAAAATCGTCATTCCAATCCATCTCAGCGGCAATAGTTCTGAAGTCGAGTGCATAACGAGCGACTGGACGATTTCCCTGGGAAACCTGGAACAAAGCGTAGGCCGCGTATACCTTACGTCCTGGCGTATCGAACACCCTGTGGAACTCTTGGGTGAAGACTCCTATGTTATGTGTGAGGTCTGGTCTCCGCTCCCAGATTGGGGAAGCCAAAGCGGGTCCATCATCTGTAAGGAGGGAGAAAGCATACGCCACTTTGGAGCGCTGAGAGGTAAAGCGAGACGAGTTCATTTCAAATTGAACAGCACACTGATCAGGAATCCACGACATTCGTAGGGGCCCCCTCCATACCGGTTGGGAGTGGGAAATCGGGGTTCTTGGAGGAGAAGCGAAAGGGTTCTGAACTAATTCCGGAGAGTTTGTAAATTTTGGTCATTGCCTCTAACTTTTTAGAAAAATTAGACAAGGCGTTGGCGTGCGAGCTCAGGACTTTTCCTACCTCAGCGGGGTCGGGTTTGTATGGCCGAGCGTACTGTGATGCGTTGCTCACCACAAATGAGACGCGACTGCGGGGCTGAGGTAGGGAATTATTGCAAGACACCTCCCACAACCATGAAGGTACGTCCAGAGTGTAGAATGGTCTTGCAAGCCCGATCTAGGGATACAGAGTTCAGAGTAATCATGATAACAAGCCAGGTCAGGAGAGAGCAGGATTGTAGGGGTACTTAGCTGAAGTCAGGAGTGGAGATATCAACGTAGTCGTGTAACGGATAGCCAGGGTCAGCGTAGGAGATTCCAGAGTAGTCGTACAAGCCAGGGTCAGAGCAGGGGAAACAGCAGAGTCCAGGTACAAAGCAAGGGTCAGGTATCAGGCAGGCAAACAGACAGGATCGTGGAGAAGTAAGCGTCACACAAGGGATTATGCTCGGCAAGGAGTGAACATCCAAACAAACACTTAAAGGAGCCTACCACCAATGGGAGGTCCACAGACAGCAGGAACGCGTCCTGATAGGCTACTGGGTAAGGCCCTATTGAATAGCCTAATAGGAAGGGGAGGAGGAGTCTCACAAACGTGAGCGCGCGCCGCGCGTCACTGGCGCCTCAGCTTGTGAGCCGGTCGTGCGCGCCAGGGTTCCGCTGGCATCCCAAAGACGGAGGTTGTAGGCGGGGTAAGACCAAGTGACGCGTTGGGTATCTTCCCTGTGTCGCGCGTCCCTGGGATCAGGAGAAGCAGAGGCGGAGCAGCCAGGGGGTTGCGCGTCATGGCCCGGAGGAAGGGAAGTTAGGCGCGCGCTATGTGTACGCGCACTGGTGCCGCGACGCACCTCCTGCGTTAGTGCGGGCCCTGGGGGTAAGTTGCCTTTGGAGGAAGGCTGGTGAATCCTCACACCGCCAGGAAGGCGAATAATCACATTGATCCAATGATCCAATATGAAGTGGGTACTAAGTCTCACCATACAGTAGTAACATATACTGTATGCACAGAGTGATAATGTGAAGAATAGTTATAATGGAAACACATAAATCTAAACCACACATACAAAAAAAAAACACAAACATAGAAAAATACTTAAAAAGATACCACTTGTATCTACATATACATTAAAGGGTTCTATTGATGTATCACACATGTCGTAATGATCCATATACATATCTTCAAAATGAAGATGATATAAATTAATAATGGATGATTAATGATATTTTCAACAGATAATGGAAGATGACTCTCACATGATTCATTGTATAACACAACCACATTGCAATGTATAATCCTGAATCCATGGTGTAGTGGTGATCAACAAAATAATCCTGGAATACACCCCTTTGTACCTCAATGTTACATGACAGGTACTGTATATGTCTAAGTCATTAACAGCCATATAACGATATTGCTGAAAATACTGTATTTAAACATACTGTACATGTTATATAATAACATACAATATATAGAAACCTGTAGGTACGTAGTACCGGGGAAAGACGGGGGAATAGTGTGGAAGGGGAGAGAAGAGGGGAGGAGGGGGAGGGGAGAGAAGGAATGAATGAGGAACCAGGGCCAAACAAGACTGGAGCTATAATCAGGTCAAAAAATGTATGAGCTCCCAGTCTACAATGATACCCATAGGGACCTAGGTACCCATGTTATAAATCCCTGACATTTCTCATTTATTGAGCATGTTCAATCTATCACCTCCACGTGAGGGTGCGAGAACATGCTCAATTCCCGAGAATTTAACATTATGAATGCCCCCCATCTGACAATTAATAAAATGCTTTGAGACGGGGTGTAGTACATCACACTTTTTGATCAGGCAGACATGCTCACTGATCCTGATTTTGAGTGGCCTTGTTGTGCGGCCAATATAGTATTTCCCACACCCACATCTCAAAGCATAGACCACGACTGGTGTTACAGTTAATAAATGTTCGTATCTTCCTTATTTTCTTGGGTTGAACACATTACATTATTTTGGTCAGGTGGGCATAGCAGCACATTGCGCAGTACCCACACTTTGGATACCTCTCACACCACTAGAACTGGATCTGGAATTAAAGAGGCTCTGGAGACAAAAAATTCTCAAGTGACCTGGCCTTTCTAAAGACAAATTTTGGCCCTTTCTGGATTAAGAGCACCAGTCCCTTACCCAGTTTGAGGATATCCCAATGCTTGAAATTGATGGAACGTATAGCCTGTAATGGTCCGTTTGAATATGGCCCTCCATATCCACATAAAGAATGACATCAAAATAATATATATGGTGAGGATCGTGCTCATACGTAAATTGAAGGTTATAATCATTAACATTCAGTGACATAATAAATTCCTGTAATTTGCACGTATCACCCTCCCAAACAAAAAGCAAATCATCTATGTAAAGTTTTTAGGGGGCTATGCACTAAGCTTAATGGCTTTGCGTTCTGATTTTGCAAAAAAGCAGGTTTGTTAAAAAGTGTGGCAGGGGACGCGATTCACTACGGCTTTGAGCCCATTTTTTAACGTACCTGCTCAAAATAGCTCAGAACAGCCACAGCGTACGAGATGCTTTTTTTCCCCCCTGCTAGCGTTCATAACCTTTACGTACGCTAGCTGATAGAAAAAAAAGCCGCATGTAACATTTGCATGGAGATTTGCTATCTCCATGCAAGGCTGTTACAGGCGATCATACACTACATAAATAAATTTTAATAATAGTGTACATGAGCAGGGGGTCTCAGGACCTGAACCACATTGGTTTCAGGTCCAAGGACCCCCTACTTCAGGAGATATAGACCCTGTTATGGGGTGCCGGTATCCCCTGCACTTTAAAGCCCCCGCTTCATGTGACCGGGACATTTAAATTCTGCAGGGGATACCGGCACCCCATAAAGGGGCCTATATCTCCTGAAGTAGGGGGTCCCCAAGGCTGAAACCAATGCGGTTCAGCTCAGGAGACCCCCTGGACATTTACACTAGTATTAAAACACACATACACTGGCGACACACTTTATTCGAGCTCGGCTAGTCCCACGAATTCGGGTATACCCGGGTGTATTGAGGTTTGTGACTGTTTTCTGCCCGAGTGCATTGAGGTATTTTCCAGGCAGGGATTGAAGCATTTTATTCCCGCTGGCTGCAATACTGCACAGTATATATATATATATACTGCATTACAATTCATGAATTTATGCCATCTGGTAGACAACGTGAAGCATTGCAGCCTATTAAATCCTAATCATTATCATTTAACAGATCAGCCGCCCGTCAGCCAGGCATGAACCCAGGCTGGGAAGGCAAACGCAACGGGGCTTGTCAGAGGTGAGGAGCGGCGCATTCTAGGTATCTGCCAGGTACATACTGGGTATTTGCTCGAATAAAGTGTGTCGGTGCAGTAACAATAAATAATAATTAATTACCGTAGCGGCTATCCGCTATGGTAATGAAGCTGCTTTAATGTATTTTTAATAACAGTGTGCAGGAGCAGGGGGTCCCCTGAGCTGGAACGCATTGATTTCTGCCTCAGAGACCCCCTGCTTCCCGAGTTAGAGGCCCCGATATGGGGCATCGGGTGCCAGTGTCGCCGCCATCTTTATACCGTCCAAGAAGCAAAGTCTTTTTACAGTCTATTTCAGGGATAATAATTGATTGTTCTGCTAATGTTTATGTTCTTTTCATGTATGGCTAATGTATTTATTAGCTTATTTTGTCATTGTTGTGAATAATGTAATTTGTTTTTAGTCACAGGTTATTTGTAATGGCTTATTTCTGGTAGTTAGATTAGAATGATGGTGTTACTTTAAATTAGAATTGTTTCGGCAATGGTTTGGCTTTAGGAATTGAATAGGGAATTGTATAATTGATTTGTATTGTATTGTATTTGTTTGAGGAAATTAATTAATTGATTGATGCTAATTGTATTGATGTTGCTTAGTTTCTATTTGATTTTCAGGATGTCATTGGTGGTTAGGGGACATTGTTCATAGTGTATTTTATTGTTACATATATTTTGCATAGTGTTACATGATGCACAGATTAATTGCATCATGTACACACTCAATGCAATTGTGTGACATTTCATAGACATTTGTTTAGCTGCTGGTTTGTTAAGTTTATATTTACAATTGCTGCAGGATTTATTTTAACATGCAATGTGATGATTTTAAGATTAAGAATTCATGTTTTGATTTATGCATGTTTTATGTGTTTCATAATGGGCAAATAATCTATTATCCATATCTGGATAATAGTTATTTTGCACATTATTGTACTGTATGTGTTGGGGGGGGGGGGGGTGGATGTATGTATTTAATGTATAGGTCCAGTTTATTTTTTTTACATACAGGGTTTGTTCCTTTGGTCTGCGAGAGACCTCTGGAGACCACCTGAGGTATCCTCGGGTATCTCACGGGTACCAGGCTGCGTTGTCCTCGGGGGACACCTGCGGGGAAGAATCGGGGGACATCTGTGGGGGCACCACGGGGGAAGAACTGGGGGGGCCGTGGACCCGTAGGGACCACCCGTGGGTCCCCAGACCCCCATGGGAACAACCCGCGGCCCCTCAGACACCTGTGGGTCTGACACAGGGCCCCCAGACATCCGCGGACCTACCGTGGGGACCCAATTGTGACCCACGGTGACCCGCGGTGACCACCTGGTGGGCCATGGCACCTGGCAGGACCCACCAACAGGCCTCCAGAACCTATATGAAAAAAGTTGCTGGTAACCTGTAGGTCTGTGAGGTGACCCGTCAGGCCCACCAGGGACTCAAGTGGACCTGAGGTATGAACCCTGTATGTAAAAGAATAAATCATGTATTTATGTGGGGGCACAGGGGGTGGGTTATGTATTTAATAAATAGAATGATGTTTATTGTGGAGCTGTGTATTGTTTTTATTGTGGGTACTGGGGGTGTGCGGAGGGGGTATTGGCCCCAAGGGTTTGTGGCTAGGCCTTCTGGATGGGTAGTGGGTGAGGGTGGTTAGGCCTCACGGGGTGGGGGGGCTAGTGGGGGAGGGTATGTATGCCTCCCGAGTGGTGGGTGAAGGTGGGTTAACCCCTTAATGACTGTAGCGGTTAATAACCGCTATGGTGATTAAGGGGTTAGGGGACATTACATTGGCTATTGTGATTGTTGTGCATGTTTTGCAGCACCGGAGGGGCATGGGCAGGATGAAGATGAGGATGAAGACGGCCTTCATCATGGGTGCCTGTAAAAGGTAAGTGTAATATGTTTTTACTGTATTTATTGTAATTTATATGTATTTAAAATGGGCAAATGCATTATTATCCATATGTGGATAATAGTAATTTTGCCCATTACTGTATAGTATGTGTTAGGGGGGTGTATTTAGTTATAAATATTTTTTATTATTTTTGGAGGCGCAACATTGGTACCGCAGGCCCGAGGGTACCTCGGGACTCCCGCGGGGACCCCCGGACTCCTGCAGGGACCCCCGCACTCCTCTGGGGAACCCCGCTTGGTGAACCAGGGACACCCGCCGGCCTGTTGTATGGGTTTTGCGCATGCAAAAATGGAATGCAATAATTTTATCTAAGACCAGCTTTTTTTGCGTCTACTCTGAACTGACGTGTTCTGATCAACGCAACTTTCGCGTACGCTAAGGTTGCGTTGCTTAGTGCTTCCCGCTTAAGGGCAGAATTTAATGCAAACAGGGTTACGAACGTGCAAAGTTGGACTTAGAAAACATTCCTGAAAAAAGTCAGTTTTAGAGCGCAAAGTGCCTGTTTGCGTTGCTTAGTGCATCGGGTTGAGCGCAAAATCACATTCTAAGAGCACTTTGCGCTCTAAAAGTGACTTATCGGAGCTTAGTGCATGACCCCCATAGTATTTAATATGTTGTCTAAAGGGATTGTGGTCACCAAAAATAAAAGTAGATTCCCACAACCCCATAAATAAATTTGCGTAGGATGGTGCAAAAGAAGTGCCCATAATTTGCAACTAAAATTGTGAATCAAAGTTGAAATAGTTGTGCGTCAAAAGAAATGTGATACTAACCCTCTGGGAGGCACACAAAGCAACAATAAGGGGGAATCTGATTAGTATTGCGGCCCGCAAGAAAAAAGAGAGCAACGCTAAAATCAGGAAAGAACACTCGGAGCTAAAGACACTGTGGGATAAATATAAAATCACCCCAGACCCTGCCACCCGCCAACTGATTGGCGACACCCAGACTAAACTAAATCTACTCCTGGCCTCTCAGGCCGAGAAGTCGTTAAGTTGGTCTAAGAGAAGATTCTTTGAAAAAGCAAACAAACCAGATACCCTGCTGGCTAACATGATTAGCGCTAAAACCAGTAATTATAATATCCAGGCCCTACGGCTGGAGTCAGGCGACACCACGGCCAACCCAAAAAAAATTGTAGCGGAGTTCAAAACATACTATGCGAAACTATATGACGGGGACAAAGTAGCCCATTCGGCTGGCACGGACAAAGCTCTGAAAGATTTCTTGAAGGGCTCGAATCTACCGGGCCTGAGTAGGTTGGACAGAGAGGCAATGGGTAGTGACTTTACAACGGAGGAAATATTGGAGGTTATCAAACACCTAAAACCCTCTAAAGCCCCAGGTCCCGACGGTTTCTCGAATCTTTATTATAAGAAATTCGGAAAATTCTTAACCCCGTTCCTTCGCAACATGTTTAATCAAGTACTGGGAGGCACCCCTTTCCCCCAACATATGCTCCAAGCGTCCATCTCGGTAATACACAAACAGGGAAAAGACCCATTGGACTGCAAAAGCTACAGACCAATATCCCTGATTAATTCGGACATTAAAATTTACGCCAAACTCCTGGCCAATAGATTGGGTCTCATCCTACCCAGACTGGTGCACCCAGATCAATTCGGGTTTGTCCCGGGTCGACAGTCTTCAGACAATACTCGACGAATCATTGATCTGTTAGAAATAGCCAATGCCAGATCAATACCAGTTATGGCGCTCAGTCTGGATGCAGAAAAAGCGTTTGATAGGATAGACTGGCCATACCTTGAGGCCACGCTTGGAGCATTTGGGATGGGAAAGAAATTAACAAAGGCAATTTTCGCCCTCTACGAGAATCCGTTGGCAAGGGTTACCCACCAGGGGTTCGTCTCGGACCCCTTCCAAATTAAGAGCGGAACAAGACAGGGCTGCCCGCTCTCCCCCCTCCTCTTTGCTTTGTGTATGGAGCCACTGGCCGCCCCCATACGCGACAGCAAAGACATCACGGGTATAGACATTGGAAACCAGTCGCATAAGGTGGCACTCTATGCGGATGACGTGTTCCTGACTATATCTAGACCCCTTACCTCTCTGCCAAACCTTTTTGACCTGTTGGGGAGATTCAACAGGATCTCCGGATTCAAAATAAACCAGTCCAAATCTGATGCTATGAATATTAATCTCCCCACGCACATGGAGAAGCTGATCGCCATAAATTTCAATTTTAATTGGCAACCGAAAAACATTAGATACCTGGGGATCAACGTCACCAAGTCTTATAATACGCTATATCAGGCAAACTATCCCAAATTGGCACAGACTTTGAGAGGGGACCTCAAAAGATGGTCCACCCACAATATTTCGTGGATCGGAAAGATCCACTGCGTTAAGATGAAACTGCTTCCATGCATCCTATACCTCTTCCAAACCCTCTCAGTGCCGATAGGATTGAAGGATTTCCTCTCACTTCAATCAGCTATAGATAAATTTATCTGGGGAGGCAAGAAAGCGAGGGTGGGAAAACAAATTATGCGTAAACGCACGGAAGCAGGAGGGTTGGCGGTACCTTGTTTGTTGTCCTACTACAAAGCGGCGCAATTATGCCAAATCGTGCAATGGCACACGAATCCAGACTCAAAGAGATGGGTCGCCCTAGAAAAGGAGCTTTGCTCCCCTGTGGCTCTGGAACATTTAATCTGGCTCCCCAAAAAGGCACGGATTAGTGCCAAAATGCCGCTATCCTCCATGACCAACTCACTCTCGGTTTGGGAGGCCACACGTATGAGATGTAGTCTGACCCATAAAGCGTCAGGTATGACCCCACTTTGGGATAACCCACTTTTTGCTCCGGGCCGGACCAGCGCAGACTTTACTATCTGGAAAAAAGGCAAAATAAACAGGCTAATAGATCTGGGGGGATTACGAGGCGTTCAGACATTCGATCTACTTAAAGAATACCAAAACATTCCCAACGCCGAGTTCTTTAGATACCTCCAGCTCAGAGCGTTTTATCAATCAGCTGTGCTCATGCACGTGACTGCGTGGTGCCGACGCGCGCGTTTCGTGAGATTGCTTTGTCAAGGCCAAGTAATCGGGCTCATTAGTGTCTTTCAAAAAAGACGTTAATGAAGCCACTATGGGCTGCAAAAATTGATCACTATAGCGTGATAGACCATTTCCCAAAGATTCAATGCTAGGCACAATCAGCCTACCTGGTGGCTGTGTCAGCGATTTATGGATCTTTGGGAGATGGTAAAAGATGGGTATGATTGGATGCAGCGAGTACAGGAACTCCAACTCTTTTTTGTTAAGAACACATAATACCTTCCCCATTTCTAAGAGGGCCCTTAGTTCTTATTGGAATCTATGTGTAGAATCCATAGTCAATTTTTGATAAAAATGAGTGTTACTAAATTGTCCCAACGCCTCTAATTGGTAAATCAGAGGAGGATTGTAACATGATCGCTCCCCCCTAGCCACTTTTTTTTATAACTATAGATTTATTGCTTTTTTATTCTGTCAAGTCTTGTTTCTCATCTCGCGATAGATTACCTACCAAAGAGGGGCTGAATGTGTAACACTCCGCTAATATTTTTAAGTCTCTCTCGACCAGCTGTTCAAATGTTGAAATGAAATGGCCCTTAGAAGCATTAGCACAAAATGTGGATTTTCTCCTAAAGTTAGTATGTGTGTGACTAAAGAAGTTCAGTGTGAGAGGCATCCCTACGGGTTCTAAACTGTCACCCTGGTCCTTCCATAGTTCCTCCAAATCTGCAAATGCACAATACTCTCTAAATGTCCATTTGCTCATAATATTTTTTTCCATGTCTTCTATCTTGTGTAAGGGTATCTTGCCATTATGGTCATAGTGTTCCATTTTTTCAAAAGCTTTCATTTTAGTTTGTAGTTTTTTAATTTCTACTTCCAGGATCACTTTTTCTTTGCTTTTATATTGAATTAAGGTTTTAATCAATCTAAAGGAACAATCGTCCAATATGTCTTTCCACTCTTTTTCAAATTCTTTGTTGTTGTTAAACCCAAAGGTGGGAGACTTTTTAATCCATGGTCCCCTAGGGATTCTCTTTGTCTGTGTAATTCTCTGATGTAGTGATATCCCACCATCATCGTACATTAGAAGTAAGCAATTTCTCCAATCTCAAAAAGTATGTGAAGGTCTGATGGCTCCTCACAGTGTAAGTCCCTACCCTCATCAAACCCATGTTCCGCACGTTTGCGGCATTTAGTGTGATCACTACACCGGTGTACAAAAGTCTCATGTGGGCAATCCTCTACTAAATCTTCATCATGTTCATCCATATTGAATATTAATGTTGTCACGATGACATCAACTTTTATCAACACATTTATATTTCTGGGTACTTGATTGAACAGAACAAGTTGCAAAATAAATTGTGATTTATTTCCTTAATAGACAAACACACGACATCTGCAGAATACACTTAAAACAACACTCACTGGGATAAAGAAATGAAAGAAATTGTCCTTGGAATGAAAGAAATTGTCCTTTGCTTGCCAGTGCAAGAAATGCAGCCTTGGTTTTAAAAGTCCTGTGGTTATGTGGTTGTTAACCCCTTCACTCCTAGACTGGTTGCTTCTGTACTGGAACAAAGTCTTGCATCTTTTCATCATGGATTAAAATTCAAGAATCACACTGGGAATAAATGGGAAGCCACATTTATAGACTGCCCAAAGCTATCTTTAACATGTGGATCCAATCCCCTTGTGGGAACAAAAAAAAACTACGAATAGCCACGTGACCCACAGTTCATAAGACCGGTCAAAAGGGCTGTCCGGTGGGCAGGGCGCATGGGCCAGGTTGACACCCATGCCACTTAGCATACCTGGGCTACACCCATAACTTGGGGCCACTAAGTCTGATTTTTGACCCGGAGGGTCACTAGCCTGACATCTGCTTTGCTTCAGTATGTCAGTTTTGTATACATTATGGGTCTCTGGGTCTTGTCATAATTGACACTCTTTTAGACAGGGGGACTCCAGATCTGTGGGATCCTTTTGAGGCTCCATCAAAAAAAATAATTACAACCCTTTGAGGCTTGGTCATAAAAATACCGAAGCTCATTCACCCATATCACAGCTGGATGTCCAAGTAATTCCTGCTTGGACTTACAAAAAAATACCTCCTGCTTTACATTTAAGATCTGCTATCATGTGTTTGTTAGAGGGTATGGCAAGCAATGCATCTTGTCGTTTACCCTCGCAGACAGGGAATGGCCTGCACATGGGGAATAAAAATGGCGGGGACAGGGCAACAACAGTAATGCATGGCAAATCAGGTATTAACCCTTTCCTCCCAGTCACAAATGTCCTATGAGTAAGTAAAAAAATCTCAAAGTATTCTCCTATATAATATATGCTTGAGAAAATTCCTTCAAACCAAGCCAATAGAAATTAACACTTTAGCCAACCAGCTTACCGAATATGTGATGTCAAGCAATCACACTTTCTTTTGGTCACTTGAAAATATTTAAATATGACATCCGTATTGAAAAACAACACTACCACCACTTGGTATGAGCTACCCCGACTTGTGTAGTAGATCAAGTGTGAATTTGGAACAGAGTCCCGACAGGATGCTACTAAAGTCCTCTGTAGGTGGTGTGTAATTGTAATCCTCTTTACTCAATCAATAAAATCTGAAGGACGGACTATGAAATGTCCCAGCTTTGTCTGACCTGTGGCGCTATATCATGTGGTAAACAAGTAGATAATGCTCACATGGAGTCCATATGGGGAATGGAGGAGGGGGGGGGGGTGTTTAGATGTATTCCTTCGTAGCAAACATAAGCATACTTAGTATCTATATATTGAGCCCTTTACCCTCCTCCTATAGAATCCTCCTGCTCCGTGTAGCTGATGATGTATATAAAACCACACTGGCCACTTCACTAAACACACCACACAGCTTATAATATAGGTTATATACTCACTGTATCACCATAAGTCCATTCTATATGGCGTGCATCCCTCCCAAGGTAGTAGACTGAAGACGAAAAACACAGGAACAAGCACTGCAAGAATTCGGGCTTGAGGTGGGTTAAAAATTAGGCTAATTTTTTCAGACATAAAGACACAATAAAACAACAAAACAGCAAGTTTCACCTGACGCGTTTCATGCCGAAAGGCACTTTATCAAAGAGTACCTGATGTTTCCCACATGCTGCCTGAAATAGAGCCCGGCTGATTGACAACATCGGTGCGAAACTCCCCCTGCCCCCGCGCATGAATACAAACACTGCAAGCAGCATGGGGATGTACCAAATAGGAGCCAAGATCCGCAGCCAATCCATGATGTTAAACAGGAGGTGCGTCTGTCAGTGTGTCCACATCGGCATGGTACTCCGCCCCTCCGGCGTCACCGCCAACACCGCAAGAAGCACGGGGATACACCAGTTACAATAGAATCCAAAACCAACAGCCAATGCGTGACTCCAAACAGGAAGCGCGTCTGATAATGTATATACACATACACTCAAGGCATAATGTAACAATATATACAGTTAGGTCC
Source organism: Ascaphus truei (assembly GCF_040206685.1). Lineage (NCBI taxonomy): Eukaryota > Metazoa > Chordata > Amphibia > Anura > Ascaphidae > Ascaphus > Ascaphus truei. The sequence goes on from NC_134485.1 coordinate 92,686,614, forward strand.
GGAAATAATTGGACACTGATACAAGTTTTGTTATTTCGGCTGTGTACCAAAATAAATTTATATTACAGTTAAATAATGAATATGGGCTTAAAGTGCATTCTATCAGCTTTAATTTGAGGGTATTCCCATCCAAATTGGAGGAAGGGTTTAGGAATTACCTCTCCTAAATATGTAGCCCCCTCTTTTTCAAGGGGCCAAAAGTAATTAGACAATTGACTCAAAAGCTGTTTCATGGACAGGTGTGGGCTATTCCTTTGTTATTTCATCATCAATTAAGCAGGTAAAAGGTCTGGAGTTGATTCCAGGTGTGGCATTCGCATTTGGAAGCTGTTGCTGTGAACTCACAACTTGCGGTCAAAGGAGCTCTCAATGTAAGTGAAACAGGGCATCCTTAGGCTGCAAAAAAAAAAATCCATCAGAGAGATAGCAGGAACATTAGGAGTGGTCAAATCAAAAGTTTGGTACATTCTGAGAAAAAAAGAATGCACTGTGGGCTCTGCAACACAAAAAGGCCTGGACGTCCACAGAAGACAACAGTGGTTGATGATTGCAGGATCCTTTCCAATTTAAAGAAAAACCCCTTTACAACATCCAGCCAAGTGAAGAATACTCTCCAGGAGGTAGGCTTATCATTATCTACTACCATAAAGAGAAGACTTCACAAGAGCAAATACAGAGGGTTCACCACAATGTGCAAACCATTCATAAACCTCAAGAATAGAAAGGCCAGATTAGACTTTGCCAAACAATATCTAAAAAAGCCAGCCCAGTTTTGGAACAGCATTCTTTGGACAGATGACACTAAGATCAACCTGTACCAGAATGATGGGAAGAAAAAAGTATGGAGAAAGCTTGGAACGGCTCATGATCCGAAGCTTTCCAGATCATCTGTAAAACACAGTGGAGGCAGTGTGATGGCATGGGCATGCATGGCTTCCAATGGCACTGGGTCACTAGTGTTTATTGATGATGTGACAGAAGACAGAAGCAGCCGGATGAATTCTGAAGTGTGTAGGGATATGTTGTCTGCTCAGATTCAGCCAAATTCAGCGAAGTTGATTGGACGGCGCTTCACTTTACAGATGGACAATGACCCAAAACATACTGCAAAAGTAACCCAGGAGTTTTTTAAGGCAAAGAAGTGGAATATTCTGCCATTGCCGAGTCAATCACCTGATCTCAACCAGATCGAGCATGCATTTCACGTGCTGAAGTCAAAACTTAAGGCAGAAAGACCCACGAACAAACAACAACTGCAGTAAAGGTCTGGCAAAGCATCACAAAGAAGAAAACTCAACGTTTGGTGATGTCCATGTGTTCCAGACTTCAAGCAATCAATGCCTGCAAAGAATTCTCTACAAAGTATTAAAAATGAAAAATTAATTTATGATTGTGTTAATTTGTCCAATTACATTTGAGCCCCTGATATAAGGGGAATGTGTATGAAAATGGTTGCAATTCCTAAACGTTTCATACGATATTTTTGTTCAACCCCTTGAATTAAAGCTGAAAGTCTGCACTTCTATTGCATCTCGGTTGTTTCATTTCAAATCCATTGTGGTGGCGTACAGAGCCAAAATTATGACAATTGTGTCACTGTCCAATTATTTCTGGACCTAACTGTATATACTACAGCTATTCTTGGGCTTCGCATATATTTTGCACTATCTTGTTGATCCAATGATCCAATATCAAGTGGGTACTAAGTCTCACCATAGTAACATATATGCCCAGAGTGATAATGTGAAGAATAGTTATAATGGAAACACAAACATCTAAACCACACATACAAAAAAACAAACATATACTGCTGCGGCCGAGTTTATTCGAGCATTTGCCCGTTCTCGGCCGCAGCAGTAAACTGGCGCGCGCCGGAGGGTGCCGGGCGCGCGCCGAAGCAGCGGAAGAGCGCCCTCCAATCGGGGCGCTCTCCCTCCCGCTGCCGGGTCCGCCGGGTCCCCCGGAACCTCCTGCCGCCGTCCCCCACATCGCGGGAGACCAGGGCTCCCTCGGGGAGCCCTGGACGCGCGTGCAGGGGGAGCAGGCTCCCGATGACGCGTGACCGCGCGTCGGTGACGCGCGGCACGCCGAGGGGCGGCCACTAGCAAGCCGGGAAATCTCCCGGCTTGCGGAACCGGCCACACTTTAATAAAGTGTGTCGGTAGTGTACATAGAAAAATATTTAAAAAGATACCACTTGTATCTACATATACATTTTACGGGTGCCGGGCCCGTTGCCTCGAGACCTCTGCATCTATCCTTTCAGGCGCTTTTCGCTGCCATCTTGTGATGCCAGTCCTTGCTCTCCTTCGATGTCTGCAGGCAATTTGCCCCTTCTCCTTGGGGGAGTTTTTTTTTTCTCTGGGGATGGCTACTCTTTCCTCCTCACCCACTGCTTTTATTGGGTCAATTTTCTTCAGTTTTAGTGGGTTTAAGATTGCTTTTTTTTTTTGTAACAATCTTTTTTTTTATTGGCAACAATACATACAGACATGAGTATAGTGGTGTCATAGGCACATGACAACATTTCTTCTTATCTGGGTTCGACAAGGTGTTGGCCAATAGAGAAGGCACTGAAAAGAGGGGGGGGGGGAGTGAGAAGGGGGTGGGGGGGAGTGGGGACCAAGGGGAAGGGGAAGGCAGACAAACAGGGTGGGAATGGGGCGGCTGGGGGAAGGGTTTTATGACTTCCTCCTCCGCCTTGGTCTGCCCTCTTCAGGCCTAATGCAGGCCTAGCCCATGCGGCCCACTCCAGGGATCCCAGGTGTTCCAGAACTGTGGCATTTTTTTGCGGAGCATGGCTGTGAGTTTTTCCATAGACATAACTTCGTCTATCCGTCTTAGTACCGTGCTTCTCGTGAGGGCCATAGTCTGCTTCCAGGCTGATGCAACTGAGCATCTGGCAGCGGTTAAAATGGATGTTACCAGTCTGCACATGGGAGGGGGGGAAGGTCATCGATAGGTTTGCTCAGCACAAAGGTCAAGGGGTCCAGGGGGAAAAGAAGCCCTGTGGTCTCTTGGAGAAGCGTCTGGATCATAGTCCAGTACCTGTGGATCTCTGGAAATGACCACCAAATGTGGGCCATGTCACCCTTTTGACCACATTGTCTCCAGCACAGGTCAGGGGTGCCGGGGAAGATCTGGCTCAGCCTAGCCGGGGTCAGGTACCACTGAAATAAAATTTTATAGATATTATCTTTTGTCACTGTACAAATTGAAGTCTTTGCGACCAACTCGCAGATATCCTCCCACTCGTCCATATCTATCGGTATGTTGAGGTCCTCGGACCATTTTTGCATATAGTGGTGGGTCGGGGGGTCGGTTGCCAACTTCTTCCCCTTATAGATCTCCGAGATTAGACCTCTTTGATAAGTACCTTTGCTGCATAGAGACTCAAATCTGGTTAGTGAGGGGAATTTGGAATTTGGGGAAAGGGATAATAGAAAGTGCCTAATTTGCAGGAACTTGAACAAATGGAGATCTTGTGATTGGTATTTATCTCAAAGTTCCTGGAAGTAGAGCATCTCCTCATTCTTCAGCAGATTGGCGACCAGCCTTATACCAAGACCTTTGAATTGGTCGAATTGTCTTTTAGAACACCCAGGTGGGAAGTGTGGGTTTCCAAAGATAGGGGTGTGTTGAGATGGGATAGTTAACAGGCCATACTTCCCTTTGCTTTTAAGCCAGGCATCTCATGTGCATCTCATTGCCCCTAGATCAAACCTCTGTGGTCCTCCCTCGCTTCCTCCCAAGGACCATAGTTGAACCTGGAGAAGGATGGGAGCCGCATGATGTGATTCAATTGCTAGCCTGCAGGTGGAGGCCGGGTCATAATTCCACACTACAGCATGCTTCAGCTGAGCTGCAAGATAGTATCTGACCACGTCAGGTACCCTCAGACCTCCCCTCATTTTTGGGGTGAGCATCACTGATCTTGGGTCCCTTGGTCTCCTATCGTTCCAGATAAATTGGAACATAACGGCCTGGATGTTTTTCAGGGCTGCTAGTGGGACAACTAAAGGGAGGGTTTGGAAGAAATAGAGTTGTCTAGGGAGAATGTTCAATTTTATTGAGACTATTCTTCCAAACCAGGAAATTTGGAGCTTTTTCCATGATTCCAGGTCTATTTTGATTTAGTCAAACAAGGGCGGGGGGGAGGGTAGTTGTATTGGTATAGGGTTCCAGTAGGTGCTTGAGATTCTAACTCCGGTATATTTAATGTGAGTGGTACTCCACTTATATTTATAATTAGATTGTAGGAGTTTCCACTCCGGGTCTGGGAGGGATATGTTGAGGGCTTCTGACATCCATGTTAACCTTATAGTCAGAAACCGTGCCGAATTGGTGCAATAATCTTTGGAGATTGGGGAGGGAGATATGGGGGTCAGTGAGGGTCAGAATCACATCATCGGAAACAGAGAGATTTTGTATTCTTTTTTGGCAATAGGAATCCCCCTAATGCTTTTTTCTTCTCTTATTTTAGCTGCTAATGGTTCAATTGTGAGGGCGAATAGCAGTGGGGAGAGCGGGCAACCCTGTCAGGTCCCGTTTCTGATCGTGATTGGATCCAAATAGCCACCAGAGATTTTAACATATCCTGTAGGGTTTTGGTAGAGGGCTCTAACCCCTTCCAGGAAGGGACCACAGAAACCAAATTTCAGCATTGTTTGATCTAGGAGGGACCATTTGATTCTGTCGAACGCTTTTTCTGCGTCGAGGCTAAGAATCATTGCTTTGGTTCCTGTAAGATGCACATGGTCGATGATATCCACAATGTTGCGGGTGTTGTCAAAGGCCTGTCTGCCTGACACAAAACCTACTTGATCCACATGTATGAGTCGTGGGAGAATTGGGTTGAGCCTGTTTGCTAAGATCTTGCTGTAGATTTTAAGATCGGTGTTTAGAAGGGAGATTGGTCTATAATTACCACAGATGAGGGGGTCTCTACCCTCCTTGTGGATAATAGCTACATTTGCTGCAGTAATTGTCGAGGGATCGGTTCCCCCCGCAGGAAGGAATTAAACATATCTATTAGATAAGGGGAGAGAGTCGGCAAGAAAGTTTTATAGTAGATGTTGGAGAATCCACCTGGCCGGGTGTTTTGGCTAGCTTAAGGGAACTAATGGCTTCAAATAACTCTTCTTGGGAGATTTCTTTGTTTAAGTTTTCTATTTCCTCATTAGAGAGGGATGGGAGATTCATTGCTCCAAGTATTGTGAGATTGTCTCAGGGGATACCGGGTTAAGGTCTGGGGGGTGGTGGTTGTAGAGGTCAGAATAAAAATTCGCAAATTCCTGTGCTATCTCTTTCTCTATGTACGAGACTTGCCCGTTTTTAGTACGAATTCTAGGGATTTGGGATTAACTCGTATGCCTCTGAGTTTTGTGGCCAGGAGTCTGTCTGCTTTGTTGCCTCTGTCATTAAACTTCTGTCTGGTCCACCTCAGTACTCTCTCCACCTCTTCGAGCTGTGTTTGTTTGAGGACCAGCCTGGTTTGATTGAATTGTTTTAGTGTTTTTTTGGTTGCTGTGGTCTTGTACTGTTGTTCTAGTTGTGTGATTTTGTCTGTGAGATCTTTTTGAAGCTTACGTTTCTGTTTTTTCTTATAGGCGGCAATTGAAATTAGGTCGCCTCTAATCGAGGCCTTATGGGCCTCCCACAGCATTGCTAGAGCTGAGACAGAGCCCTTGTTAATTTGGAAGAAGGTCGAGAGTTTTCCTCTGGTTGACATCTCAGTTTCTGGGTAGTTAAGCAGAAGTCGTTCAGCTTCCATTTGTATGGGTTATTCTTAACAAAGGGTAGAGAGAGAGTGAGTTCAACAGGAGCGTGGTCAGACCAGGTAATTTGGCCTATATTCGAGGGGGAGGAAGCCTGGAGGATGTTACTGGTACCTAGAAAGTAATCGATCCTCGAATAGGACTGATGAGGGGTGGAGAAAAGGTATAATCCCTTTGACCCTGGTGCTGAGCTCTCCATATGTCTGCAAGGGAAAATTCTGCCATTTTGTCCCTAAATGTTTTGGCTTTCCTTTGGGATTGGACGGAGTGGCTAGTGAGCGGGGTTGAGGAAGAAGGGTCTGTAGGGGCTGCTGATTTATCTTGTGCATATGAAGCCACCATATTAAAGTCCCCTCCGACAAATAAGGAGGAGAGGGCCTGTTCTCTAATGAGTCAAGTAGCTTTTTGAGAAACGGAATTTGGATTTCATTAGGAGCATAAAGGTTGAGAAGTGTTAAAGGGGAGCCCGAAAGGGTGCCCTGGAGCATCCAGTACCGCCCGTCTGGGTTCCGACTGAACTTTGATGAGGGCAAAAGGAACATTATTCCTTATTAGGATGGCTACCCCTCTTTCTTTGCTTGGGGAAGACGCATAAAATACTTGGGGGAATAGGCTTTTGAATATATTTGGCGGGTGGGGGAGTTAAAGTGGATTTCCTGAATAAAGATGATGTCTCCTTGTAAGGAATCCGCTCCGTGGTTTACTGGTTGCCTTATCTTGCAGACCTGTGCAGTCCTGGAGCACCTCTCCTGATGTTTGCTGCAGCCTGGATTCACTCACCAAAGCAATACACACTCCCTCTGGTATCTATTGCAGCTGTGCAGCCTATCACTGCAACATAGACTTGCATTCACTCATTTGGAGCAGTACCTTCACACCCCCACCGGGGATTGGCCCGCTGGCCTTTAAGTATTGCTTTCCCATAATGCTCCTTGCCGAGCATAGTCCTAACTGGATGTCAACTGTTTTGCCACAAGCTCTCGCTTGTTCTCCTTTGCTGATACCAGGTTCCGCCCTGCGTCCTTCAGCTTCCTTCAAGCCGCTTGTTCTCCAATGCTGATTCCAGGTTACGTCCTGCATCCTTCAGCTCCCTTCAAGCCGCTTGTTCCCTTATGCTGATACGGAGGTATTCCCTGCGTCCTTCAGCTTCTGTTCCCCTGTGCTGAAGCAGAGGTTTCGTCCCTGCGTCCTTCAGCCTCCTGGATTCCTGCACTAAAGTAGAGGTCTCGTCCCTGCGTTCTGCAGTCTCCTGGATTCCTGCACTGAAGCGGAGGTTTCCCTGTATCTACAGCTTCCTGGTTCCTGGGGCCTACTCTTTCCCTAATATAGAGAGGCCGTGTCCTGGTTCCTGCGCTGAAACAGTGGATTCCCTTGCCCGCTCAGGACTTTTGCGTTGTAGCACTGGTGCACCCGTGCAGCAAGACGGTGTGCTATTCTGGTCTGCCTACCATCTCCTGTGACCAGCACCATGGGCCATGGTCGTCGCTCGCGCAAAGGCCAACCCCGCGCTCCTAAGCTGAAGTGGGTCTCTCCTATCTCCTTATTGCCGAACTCCTGCATGGACAATGTTTATCCTGACGTCTCCTGTTCTGACCCTGGCTTGTACAACGACGACGCTGTCTTCTCTAATCCTGATCCTGCGACATATGACTACGAACTGCGCAATCCGGATCAGCCTGCGCGGTCTCAGGTCGGTGCTTTTACAACCCCACCTCAGCCTCGCGGTCCGACCCTGGTTTGTGGCGAGCAGAACCCTGACAGTATGCTCGGCCTCACAAACTCGGACCCCGCTGAGGTAAGGGTTGGTACATTTTTTTCTGAAATCCTGTCCCGACCTATGGACCAGTCCCAGTATCAAGACTGGTATCTGTGCGATATCCTACCCCTAATGGAGGATCCATGTATGTTTGTTGGTTTAACTCCTTTGCAAAAGAAATGCCGTAATGATCTCATTAGTAAGGCTTCCTGCCTCAGAGACTTAAAACAGTATTTTGCCACTTGTGTCCTCTCCCCTGATTCCCCTTCTCCCTGGGATAAGGTGAATTCTGTGAAACGGGCCAACGCCTGTAGGACACTCAATGGCCTGGCTTTGTCATTGGACATTCACGTAGTACTCCCGGACCCTTTCGTCATGGTGGCTCTCGCTCAGGGTACGCTGCATTTACTTTCCTCGGTATTGGACGTTCGCCTGTTAAAACAGGATCGCCTCCTGGCTGCCTACGCCGCCATTTGGCAGTTCCCCTCTGCTGCCAGTCCTGTCGCTAAACCGGGTGACGTATCTTCCTCTCCGGGAGATGATCAAACGGACCCATTAGCAATTTCTCCTAACGTTGTAACTGCCACGGTTCCTAGCCCTGATTGTATGCCCGGGTTCCTTGACTCCAATGATACGTCTACATTAACCCCTGCCAATCAGGTCTGTGAAGCTCCCCTGGAGTATACATGTGTTTCGCTAACCAACACTAAGGTTAGAATATCAGAGAATATGTCCCTTAGTTCTCCTATTTCTAGCTTTGAATCCCTCTCTCTAGGTCTTGAGGGTTTTCCAGCTTTAACCTCTGCTAGGCAGTCCTGTGTACTTTCCCCGTCAGAGAAAGAATCCCTAAGTTCTGTTCCCAGGGTCATTTCTGTATTAACCCCTGAGGGGCAGCTCTCTGACTCTCCTTTGATAATTCCCTGTTCTCTGCCAGCCACGGTCACGCCCCTAGCTCCAGAGGAGAGATCCCTTGTCTCTCCTAATACAGAGAAAAAATTTCCTGTGTTTTACTCTCAGGCACTGTCTGCATTAACCCCTGTAAATTCTTGCTGCCTCCAAGTTAATGCCTTCGTTTTAGCCTCAGAGAATGAGTCCACAAGTCAGACAGCAGAGGTTGCATTGAGGGATTCCCATAACCGTTCGGAGTCCCTAGATATTCTTTGCTATAAATCCCCTGCTTCAGCTCAAGTTTCCGCAGTTTCGTCTCCGGAGACTTCGGCTAAAGTTCTGGTTCCTGATAAATGTATTCAGGAGTCAGGTTTTTCCCTAAGCTTGCTCGCAGAGTTCCTTCTCCCGGGTGTTTTGCTGAACCAGCCTGTTGCCCACATAGCGGTGATCCCTGCTTCAGCGCATAGTTCCCACATTATGGAGTCTGCAGTAATTTCTGGTTTCCCAGACATTCCTTACCAAATACCTACTTCAGAGACCAGTACAGTTATGATTCACCCCCGTGTACTGTCTGAGTTCTCCTCCTCTTTAAGCTTAGGGTTAAAAGCATACAGTAGTCTGTATGTCTCTCCTGGGGTTCATATTATGTTCCCAGGAATGTTTGCTGACGCACGGTTTTCTCCCAAAAGTGACGCTTTTCCATATAGATTAGTAAAAAGCTTGCACACTCTTTCCCTTTTCGCTGAATTGTGTCTTTCTAGTTTTGAGACTCTGAGAGGTAATGATTCTCCTTCTGATTCTGAAGCTCTTCCTACAAGGAGTATCCTGTCTGGGGGTCCCCCTGATTTCTCTCTCCAGGCTAATTCTCCAGGGATCAGCATATCTGTGGTCACTCCCTTAGTACTGTCTGAGGTCACCATGCATATATTACAAGTCCTGGGGTTTAACTCTGAGCTGTTTAGCTGTCCTGCCTTTGCTGAAACCCAGTCCCTCAGTACTGTGTCTAAATATGCCCCAGCAAACATGGGGTTACTCTGGGAAGAAATTAAAACTCCTGTCTTAAAGGGTATTTTTTCTCACATGTCCAGCAAATCTAGAACCTCAGTAATTGTTTCTAAGTCACTTATCAATACATCTGATTTTTTCTCTAATCAAACCCAGACACCCTCACTATCGGTTAGGAGTCCTGTGATCAGAGATTTTGCACTAGAGAACACACCAATTCATGTTTTTGTCAGGTTAGGTACCCCTGTGGTTAGGGCCATTGCAGTTTCGGAAAAGACTCCTTGTACTCCTAAGGTGCCTGTCATTAAGAGTTTTCATACTTCATACTTGCTGCTTGTTGATTCTCAGGGCCCGGTCACTGAGGTACAGACTTCAGCTTCTGATGTTAGCTTCCCTCCCACCTCTACCCTGGCTCTGCCTTTTTCTCAAGCTACTGATTTGAAGATCCCAAGGACTATTCCTGATTCACTGACAATATTATCTCCCAATGAAGATTTCCCAGTATTGGAGAGCTCTACTGTTGTTTGCTTCTCTGCTCCTGCTAAACCATGGTTTTGTCCCTCGGAATTTTCGGTTGCCCCTGTTATTTCCTCTCAGTTGGAAATACTCTGTATGTATCCCAAGATTTCGGTCCCTATGCCTGGTTTACTGCTTGCCTTGTCACCTTCCATACCAATACCGGGAGATGCTTCCAACCAGCCTATACCCTTACTAACCATTACCTGGGAGTCTTCTAGAGGAAAAATTCCTCGCAAATTCCACCATGCAGTGGTCAGCCAAGACTTTTTCTGTTACAAAGTTCCTCCTGGTGTATTCGATCAACTATCAGGGCCGCTGATCCTAGATTCAGGTTCCTTTATTAAAGACTGGGCTTTCAGTGGGGGTTCTTCTACCGTTTCTGCTCTGGAACTCTCTGGTTCTTCACAGCCCTGGATTTCCAAGACATTTTGCGAGGCGAGCCATGTACCAAGGATGTTTCTTCCATCAATCTCATATCCTAGAACTGTACTCACCAAGGAACTGCTCGTTTACGGATCCCCTTTCCACCTAAAGAACTTTAGGAACAACTCGATGTCTCCGAGACCCATGGATGGCCCTGTCTGGCCGCAGTTTTCACCGTGGGGTGGGGGTACACTAAGGAGTAACCACGAGTCTCTGGACCACGACTCTACCCCCAATCCTAGACGGTTCAGCAACAATTCCCGGTTCCCCAACTCTATGTGTGCTCATGTTCGCCCGGAGGTCTCGCGTGAAGGGGGGGGGGTACTGTAAGGAATCCGCTCCGTGGTTTACTGGTTGCCTTATCTTGCAGACCTGTGCAGTCCTGGAGCACCTCTCCTGATGTTTGCTGCAGCCTGGATTCACTCACCAAAGCAATACACACTCCCTCTGGTATCTATTGCAGCTGTGCAGCCTATCACTGCAACATAGACTTGCATTCACTCATTTGGAGCAGTACCTTCACACCCCCACCGGGGATTGGCCCGCTGGCCTTTAAGTATTGCTTTCCCATAATGCTCCTTGCCGAGCATAGTCCTAACTGGATGTCAACTGTTTTGCCACAAGCTCTCGCTTGTTCTCCTTTGCTGATACCAGGTTCCGCCCTGCGTCCTTCAGCTTCCTTCAAGCCGCTTGTTCTCCAATGCTGATTCCAGGTTACGTCCTGCATCCTTCAGCTCCCTTCAAGCCGCTTGTTCCCTTATGCTGATACGGAGGTATTCCCTGCGTCCTTCAGCTTCTGTTCCCCTGTGCTGAAGCAGAGGTTTCGTCCCTGCGTCCTTCAGCCTCCTGGATTCCTGCACTAAAGTAGAGGTCTCGTCCCTGCGTTCTGCAGTCTCCTGGATTCCTGCACTGAAGCGGAGGTTTCCCTGTATCTACAGCTTCCTGGTTCCTGGGGCCTACTCTTTCCCTAATATAGAGAGGCCGTGTCCTGGTTCCTGCGCTGAAACAGTGGATTCCCTTGCCCGCTCAGGACTTTTGCGTTGTACTGCACCGACACACTTTATTCGAGCAAATACCCGGTATGTACCTGGCAGATACCTGGAATGCGCCGCTCCTCACCTCTGACAAGCCCCGTTGCATTTGCCTTCCCAGCCTGGGTTCATGCCTGGCTGACGGGCGGCTGATCTGTTAAATGATAATGATTAGGATTTAATAGGCTGCAATGCTTCGCGTGTCTACCAGATGGCATAAATTCATGAATTGTAATGCAGTATATATATATATACTGTGCAGTATTGCAGCCAGCGGAAATAAAATGCTTCAATCCCTGCTTGGAAAATACCTCAATGCACTCGGGCAGAAAACAGTCACAAACCTCAATACACCCGGGTATACCCGAATTCGTGGGACTAGCCAAGCTCGAATAAAGTGTGTCGCCAGTGTAGCACTGGTGCACCCGTGCAGCAAGACGGTGTGCTATTCTGGTCTGCCTACCATCTCCTGTGACCAGCACCATGGGCCATGGTCGTCGCTCGCGCAAAGGCCAACCCCGCGCTCCTAAGCTGAAGCGGGTCTCTCCTATCTCCTTATTGCCGAACTCCTGCATGGACAATGTTTATCCTGACGTCTCCTGTTCTGACCCTGGCTTGTACAACGACGACGCTGTCTTCTCTAATCCTGATCCTGCGACATATGACTACGAACTGCGCAATCCGGATCAGCCTGCGCGGTCTCAGGTCGGTGCTTTTACAACCCCACCTCAGCCTCGCGGTCCGACCCTGGTTTGTGGCGAGCAGAACCCTGACACTCCTTTTGTTTTTTTAATTCCTGTAGTGCAAGTTTCCTCTTTTTAACTTAGTTGCGGCCTTTTACATTGAGCGAAATTATTTTTATAGCTGACATTTTAAACAGGGCGTTGTTTTCGGAGCTATAAGCTCCGATACCCTTGGATTTCCCATGACAAGGGCCTGGAGACCTAATGTAAAGGGGGAGGTGGGTAGGAGTTTCCAGGCATGGCACGCATCTCTTGGGGGATTGCTGGGACCCACCATGCAGGAAGATGGAAGCCGGAACCAAATCCTTGTGGGAGGGGCAGGGGGACACAGTTTGAAAGGTGGGAACAAGTAGGCCTTCAACAAGCCCTAAAGAGTTAACCTTACTCATTGGGTTGAGAAAGGTGGGGGGGGTTAAACACCCCTGGAGATCCTTCTGAGACACAGAACATGGATTGGGACAGGAAAGAGGGTCAGACACCCTCTATGGATTGAAACAAAAAAACGCATACATGTATACTTTAACAGATGAAGTTAACAACATTTCCTATTGAACCATTTGTGGACCTGATTATTAAGTTTGGCTGTGGGGCCTGAACCTGGCGCAAGGGAGGTGGGGAGGGGGGGGGTTATGGGATGGATGGGGGGGCATGGGGGTTATATCTATTGGGCATGTAGTGCCCACATTTTTTTAATATCTTGTTGGTGAACAGTGCTAACAGTGTTTATGGGTGCTTGGGCCTCAGTCAGTCGGATATGCCAGCAGCTAGGACTAATCTCAGTGTCTCTGGGACCCTTGGGCCCCTTATGTCAGCGCTTATCTGATATACTTGGGAGGGGAACAGTGTGTTTGGGGCTTCTTGCATATATAAAGAAACAGTTTACATTCACAATCTACATTTTAAGTTTGGAACCTTCAGGGAGTAGATGCATTCTGCCTAGAAATCCTGACAGGGGTTAGGGAACCAGGAAGCAGGGTGTGGGAAGGGCAGGGAGAGGGGGGGCAGGGTAGGGGGGAACATGCGGGGGGAGGAGAGGGAGGGGTAGGGGAGGGAGGAGGGGGGAGGGGAGGTGAGGGAGGTAGGCAGAATTCAGGGGGGTAGGGGTAGGAAGCGAGCAGGGGGAAGGGAGGTGAGCAGGGGGGGAAGGAGGTGGGCAGGGAGTGTGGGGGGGGAGAGGAGCACTTAAAGAGGGAGTATTTATCACCAGTATGGGAGCTTCCACTTCATGGGATTTCTGAGGAAATCTGAGAGGGATTAGTAGGGAAGCATAACAGTACTGTTGGGGAGGATGAAAGTATGGACACATACAACCTTGCTCTCTTGTTCTGCAGCAGGGGAACGTCTATATGGCAAGTTGTGGTCCATGAGGGGGGGGAGGGGGGGTTGTGATCTCTTCCCCGTGAAACAAAAAAGGGGACCCCATAGTGGTACACTTCAGGTCATTTTCCCGACCTCGTCTGTAGGATCGACGGAGTCAATGAGGCAATCAGTTGGTGCAGCGGTGCTTCGGAGGTCCGTGGAGTCCGATGCGTAGCGGTGACGTGGAGATGATCAGTGGGTCCCTGCTGCGTTCGCCATTGAGCGAGACAGGTGGCAGGAGAAGCGGCTATGGGGATCGATAGTGAGGGATCCGCGACGTTGGATTGGTGAGCGGGTCGGGGGGGTAGGTGAAATGCCTGGGCTGGGGGGGACCAGGCGAGCGCTTGATGGGGGAGGAGGGGGAGGGAGATGGACTGGATGGGGGCCAGGGAGTGGACCGGAGGGGGGGCTGGAGAGCGGAACGGGGAAGGGAATGGAGGGGGGTGGAGTGGGGGGGGAGGGGTTAAATGGATCCGGGATCGGGGGGGAGGGGGAGGTAATGAGGGGTGATAAAGGGGGTCCTTGAAGTGCAGTGGGGACCTGGGGTGGCGCTCTGATAGTAGTTGGCTTTTCATGCTGGGCCTCTTGATCTGGCTCCGGTTCCTAGGGTGCCCAGTTGCAGCTCCGCATCATCGGCCGACAGGAGGAGACAATCAGGAACTGGAGGTTGCGATGCTCCGGGTCCTCTACAGGAGATGGGGTCATCCGCTGTGTTCTGAAGGTAAGGGGAGACGGTCGGTGAAGGCGTCCTGGTGATTTTGCTGCAGTCTCAGCCGAGGATATCGGATGTAGGCTGCATCTCATGGATTCCGCTGGTTGGCCAGATGCTCTGAGGTGCGGGGTATCTCCACGTCCGTGGAGTTTGCCGTGCTCTGTGTGCACGATCCATCTGAAGATCGTGTTCAGATAGGTCTGGGACTAGGGTGAGGAACAGTTTGCGGAGGTACGCCTGGAGGACGTCTGGGGATACCACTTCTGGATGTTCCTTAAACGCAGGTTTTGCCTGCGGTCCCTGTTCTCTTGGTCCTCCAGAGCGTCTCGCAGTTCTTCAACTATATGGCCCAATCTGACCACTTCTTCCTCCGTGTTGGATTGAAATCCCAGGACATCTTCAATCTTGTGTTCAAGCACGACTGTACGTTTTGTTAGTCCATTTATATCTGTTCTTAAGCCATCAAGGGCGGCATTTAGGTCCTCTTGAAATCCCCTTCCTCATTTTGAGGAAGAGGGATTCGAAGTAGAGCCTGTTTAATCCAAGCTCCAGCAGTTCTAGTGAGTCCGGCTCGGTCTCTGTCTCCACATGTGCTGTGTGTGTGGCCTCCTCGGCGCCATCTTGAGAGTCCCCGCTAGGCTCCAGCGGGCGTTGTGTGGGGGCGAAGTAACCCACTGGTTCTGGCTCCCCTTCGGCCAGGAAGGCATTGTACCCTCTTCCTGGGGACTTTAGGTTAGTTTTGGGGGTGTTTGTGGTGGCGGAATATGCTCTTTCTGGTAGTTAATCTGTGAGGGTGTCGGGAGCTCCTCTTTTACCCGACCATGCTCTGCTACGTCACCAGAAGTCTCGTCTAGGATTGCTTTTTTGAGCTCTTGGGATGGGACCAAGGATCTGCACATCCTTATAGCTCAGTGGTCGGCCATAAGGTAGTAGGTATTTTAATATTTGTGGGTATACGGATTGAGTAAAGGGGGTAGTTGTCACAGGGTGGGTGGTTAGGCCTCGGTTGGGTAGTGGGAGGGGTTAACCCTTTCATTAACATACTGCCTAACCCCTCCCGCAACCTTCCTGGTAGGCCTACCACCTAACCTGCGGCTATTACCCTCTTCACTCACCCCATATTCCCCAAAAAAACCTGGTAGTCTGCCTTAACCCCTTCATTGCCTTAGCGGTTAGCCTAAGCTACACTAGTGTGTAGGAGCAGTGAGTCTCCTGAGCAGAACCGCTTTGATTTCAGCCTCGGTGATCACCTGCTTCCCGAGTTACGGACCCCGGTATGGAGTGCCGGTATCCCCTCAATATTAAAATCCTCTTCGCTACCTGACTGGCGGCTTTTAACATTGCGGGGATACCGACACCATACTGGAGTCTGTATCTCGGGAAGCAGTCTGTCCCTGAGGCTGAAATCAATGCGATTCAGCTCACGAGACCCCCTGCTCATGCACGAATGGCGCAGCATGGACTTCGCGACTTTTTTTCTATGTCTGATCCACTTATGTACTAATCTTTGGTGAATCTATAGTGGTGGAGGGGAACACCTCCACGCTCAGAAGCAGCAAAAGGAAGGAGTTGTTTTATACCAGAGACTGTAGGAAGCATGAGCGTGGATCAATAACCCCTTTCTAACTTTTAAGGTGTATTCAATATAAAACAACACCCCTCTTCCTGTCTTTGACCTATTTTTCATAGAAAAATTCTCGGAATGGCGATCATTGAATAAAGGGTTTTAAGAGTTAGCCATGTTTCTGTGATAATTATGTTTTGGGTTTATCCATAAGCACATTTCCCTTAGTTTATCAAGTTTGTCACAGGCTACCGATATTTATATGGTTGACAGATTGCCAGGGACCCCTGCTGTGTTAAATCAGATTGGCCATTAGTCTCTGCAGAAATGTCACTGAAATGTTGCAGCATGTACCCAGCATGTACCTGGATCTTGTTGGTGATAGCCCCAGATTTTCCAAGGCAAGTTTAAGGCACGTTTTAGAATACTTGTCGGCGCACCTGTATGCTCCCTACTAGATCAAAGAAACTGACAGAGACAAACTCACATGCAGCAGATATGGTAGATGTAAAATTAAAAAAAGGACGAGAAGAGAACAAAAAGAACAATTTGATTCAAATGTTCAAATGTGTATTGACAAACATCAATGGTCTCACTCACATTTGATATGTTCTTTAAAGCATTGAACAGTATTTAGGGTTTTCTCCTACAGCTATCCCCGCTGCTTTCCTGCACAAATCCTCTGGGATTGCTCAGCTGCAGACATGGCTATCCCACAGGACAGCTGGAACTCGATTCTCAGACCTCCACGCCGAGATGCTACATTGGCCTGTGTGTGCGCATGCATACTCAGTGCTTGCTGGTATTGTGAAGAGACTTCAATGCGGGCTGGGAAATGTCCTTTGTTAACTCTGCTCTACACGCCTGCGCATCTTGCGGGTGACTAGGCTTCCACAGGTAATTGAGCCTGTATCATTGTCCTGATCTTAAATAGTCCTGGACTTAATTGAATTAAGGCTACTCCCATTCATTTAGAAAAAAATCCTCTCACATGAGTAACTGCAATATAAACACATCAAAATGCAAATCATAACACAGAGATTAAACCACAATAATATGATCAATATCCTATTGAAAAAGATCTATTCTAATGTTTACATTTTAATACACATACAGTATATAATTTGCATATAAAATTAAAAATTATCTAAAATACATCCTTACATATATGACCATAAGTACTGATGGGTTAGGGATAGAGAATTAACCCTCTGGACCATCAGTATATGTGTCATATATAACTTTTTTCCCAAAATGGGATAGCAGATATGCATCGTTGAAGACACATTAATTTAATATAATTTAAAGTGTGCAGCATTTGACAGTACTAGGGTCTGTTCAGGGATTTCAGAGGGATTTGGGAATGGTAGAAGACATTGTGCACAGACAAGTGTTAGGAGTGACTGAAGTAAATAAAGTGTGGGGGGAGTTAATGGTGCAGGCTTACAGGTGTGTGATAATAGTCTGTTCAAACAAACTCACCCTTTGTTGCCTTGTGATATCTTTGTGTAGAAGAATTTGCCAAAGGATCCAGTCTCCAATTCACCTCTAGTCCAACTACAGTCTAACTACATACTGTAATCACTTAAAGATTCTCACATTAAGATGCACAATCTTTAGATGCTATGCGAAACCCTGCTATGCTTCTCTTGACTGCTTTGAAATTTATACATCTAAACAGTCACATGACCTCCCCCCAAAAAATGTGCTTGTTACAGTCTGGACAATTAACAGTTAATACAATTAACAATCAAGCATGCAAACCCTTGTATACCAGAGATCCACAAATACAGTCAGAGTGGGGTGATTCTTGTATATGATTCAATGGGTTAAACATACCTGTTCGTGGAGATATATAAAAGACGGAACAATGCAAACTCAATGCGGTACCTGATTGTCCATTGAGTTCCCTTTCAAAGCCCTGTGGGCTACACTCTAGTATAATCAGTAAAATAAAGGTGAGTGAATGGAGAGGAGTCTATGTGTAGCAGTAAGTACAATCACTGTCTCAAAAGTGGTGTGCAATGTGATGCAGATACTACTAATACTGATATCGCAGTATTAACTATAGATACAAGCTGCCCATCGACAGGTTCTAAGTGCTAGTCCTGTATCTGTTATATGAGCTACCTGTGAGTCAAATTAACTGACCTGCAGCAGTGCATACTAGAGAAGTATCCGCAAATCAGCGCATTCCCTAGATAGAAAAAACAGAGAGAGGTAGAACCCTAAGGAGAGCACTCTACCAATGTGTAGCCAAAATGTATCAGAACCTAGTAAGGTGGGTGAGTAATGAATTAATTAAAACCAGAAACTTTAATTGAGTCTTAACTCTAAATATAAAATAATATGGGGAACACTATAGGTCAAGTAATATACTAATGATAGCCAGTGTACAGTGAATTAATATTAAAAATGAGCAAAGCAGACCACAATAAACTCTGTACTGTAAACCCAGAGTCTGGGATATGGCCGCACGATAACACTAGTGGTGTAGAGTAGATCCAAAGGATGGTTATAGGTTAAAACAGGTAACGGTAAGTGTCTAGTTTGTACTGTACTATGTCGTATGGCATAAATCAGCATGTCGATATCAACGCTGACTGTAGCAGTATACAGGTATAGCTGGTTACTTGTACAGGTTAGTGGTATTGTACCTATATCAGTAACACAGCACACAGAGTCAGTTATCTGTGTAAATAATGCCAAAAGCCGTGCCTGTTGGTGGTGGATCTCTATGTACAAAAGCCACTTGATGTTAGTATGGTGCGTGAGTATTGTACACACAAGTTAGTGGTATTGTACCTATATCGCTAGCACAGCCCACAGAGTCAGTTATCTGTGTAAACAATGCCAAAAAGCTGTGCCTGTTTATGGTGGTTCTCTGTAAGTATAAGCCACCTGCTGTTAGTGCGGTGCGTGAGTGTTGTACACACACATACACGTAGCAGTATATAGGTATAGCTGGTTACTTGTACACGTTGGTGGTATTGTACCTATATCAGTAACACAGCACACAGAGTCAGTTTATCTGTGTAATTAATGCCAAAAGCCATGCCTGTTGGTGGTGGATCTCTATGTACAAAAACCACTGATGTTAGTATGGTGCGTGAGTATTGTACACACAAGTTAGTGGTATTGTGCCTATATCGGTAACACAGCCCACAGTCAGTTATCTGTGTAAACAATGCCAAAAGCCGTGCCTGTTCATGGTGGTTCTCTATATGTATAAGCCACTTGGTGTTAGTGCGGTGCGTGAGTGTTGTACACACACATACACACCATATCAGTGTCAGTATTAATCTAAAACAGTGCACAAGTAGTGCCTGTTAACATGGATTGTGGTAGATTCGCGAAATTCATACACTCACACACATGTCAGAGAATATATTGACTGAATCAGTATTAATCTAAAACAGTGCACAAGTAGTGCCTGTTAACATGGAGTGGAATCACGCAATGCTTTGCTCATAACACACCAGACATACCTCCTATGTGGGGGGCAGGTTATGACGTCATCGCGTCAAAGGGGTGGGATATGCGCTGGCGGTCGGAGCGCCTCCTGCACCCAGTAGCTTCAGCTGCATGGCTGTGCTACCGATGGTATCAACTTAACTTTTAGCTATCACCAGACGCACCGAGGCTGATACTAGAGAGCTCCTGGCATGCTCCCAAAGGCGCCAGAATCTACCACAATCCATGTTAACAGGCACTACTTGTGCACTGTTTTAGATTAATACTGACACTGATATGGTGTGTATGTGTGTGTACAACACTCACGCACCGCACTAACACCAAGTGGCTTATACATATAGAGAACCACCATGAACAGGCACGGCTTTTGGCATTGTTTACACAGATAACTGACTGTGGGCTGTGTTACCGATATAGGCACAATACCACTAACTTGTGTGTACAATACTCACGCACCATACTAACATCAGTGGTTTTTGTACATAGAGATCCACCACCAACAGGCATGGCTTTTGGCATTAATTACACAGATAAACTGACTCTGTGTGCTGTGTTACTGATATAGGTACAATACCACCAACGTGTACAAGTAACCAGCTATACCTATATACTGCTACGTGTATGTGTGTGTACAACACTCACGCACCGCACTAACACCAGGTGGCTTATACTTACAGAGAACCACCATAAACAGGCACAGCTTTTTGGCATTGTTTACACAGATAACTGACTCTGTGGGCTGTGCTAGCGATATAGGTACAATACCACTAACTTGTGTGTACAATACTCACGCACCATACTAACATCAAGTGGCTTTTGTACATAGAGATCCACCACCAACAGGCACGGCTTTTGGCATTATTTACACAGATAACTGACTCTGTGTGCTGTGTTACTGATATAGGTACAATACCACTAACCTGTACAAGTAACCAGCTATACCTGTATACTGCTACAGTCAGCGTTGATATCGACATGCTGATTTATGCCATACGACATAGTACAAACTAGACACTTACCGTTACCTGTTTTGACCTATAACCATCCTTTGGATCTACTCTACACCACTAGTGTTATCGTGCGGCCATATCCCAGACTCTGGGTTTACAGTACAGAGTTTATTGTGGTCTGCTTTGCTCATTTTTAATTTTTAATATTAATTCACTGTACACTGGCTATCATTAGTATATTACTTGACATATAGTGTTCCCCATATTATTTTATATTTAGAGTTAAGACTCAATTAAAGTTTCTGGTTTTAATTAATTCATTACTCACCCACCTTACTAGGTTCTGATACATTTTGGCTACACATTGGTAGAGTGCTCTCCTTGGGGTTCTACCTCTCTCTGTTTTTTCTATTTGACATTACCCCTGATAGTAGCACCTCCACATAGCCACATCCAGCAAGCAGTAGCGAGGGTATTCCTTCCCCCTCCACTTCCCCTTTTCCCCTCCTTGTGTTTGCATTCCCTAGATAGGTCTGAGTAATAACAAAGTATGTGTTATGTAAGCACAGTAGTTCTGAACAACTGCCACAAGTGACCAAATGTATAAGTATATTACTATAGCCCTACATACATAACCCTGCAATAAATAGCAGGGTAGGGGTAAGGAGGGGGAAATAAGATTTTTTCCCCCCCAATATTTATATGGTGATTATTTTTGAGGCTACGTAAATCTCCATCCATCCAGGTAACATTACAATGGTCATTTTGCTAACAGACCTTACTTTTGCATATTGTTAGCTTTGAGGATATCCATTTATAAGGAGGAAATTAAGGTCCATTACCGATTTCAGGATCGATACATTATTTGCCCTAAAATGACAAACTTCTGGGGATCTACCCCCAAGAAACAAAAAAAAGACTGGGTGAGGAAGGCTCAGTAACAGTAACACTGCAGGAAAACCTAAGGAACAAGGTCATGTAGAAAGCAGCATAAACAAAGAGCAGATGGATTTGGATGTTTGAAAAAGGAGATATCATAAGACGGTGTTTTTTAACATGGGGTTCCACTTTCTAGTAGGAACCCTTGAGTTCCTACGCAATGTGCAGTTCATTTTACAAAATAGAGACAAATTTACAATGCATTTGATCTCAGATATACTACACTATTAGAGAGGGTTGGGGATACACAGAATTTCACAATATACCAAAAAAGGTGAAAAACACTCTCCTAAGATAACTCCACTCTGATAGTAAGAGATTTTTCATGATGATGGTGTTGGATGTAATACAATCGACGATGATGGTGCACCACAACACAACCCCAAACTTAAAAAAAGTTTTAATGTAACCAGTGTTAGAAGCTAGTACACAATCCAGATCTCATCTAATTAACTGTTCTTTAATGACAAACTCCCGACTTAAAAGAACGAGGTCAAGGAGTGATCAAAAGACAAAGTAGGGCTGACCAATTTCATATTTAATTCTAAAACAGGACTGAGGCAATTGCGTTCAGGATGAGGATGGTGTAAGGAATCAAGGAGCACGTCCTCTGCAGTGTCTTCCCTCTTTACCTGCTCTCTTGCAGTACCCCGCTCTGGTTGCAGAGCACGCATGCCCACGCAGGGCTTTGACTGTTCATGCAGCTTGGCTCTGACCCCGCTTGCGATGCACATCCGCCCGCGTGGCACGCACACGTGGAGCTCATGCACCGCTCCACAGCTACGTGGCAATTATCCCCTCCATCTCCTGCGTCTCCAGCCTATCCCTGCCTCCGGATCAGCCGCTCCACCCCTCGCTCCCATTGGTCTGTCTGCATATATATGCTCAGCTGTGCCACTGGCACTTTGCTGAGCATAGTTCATTGTAACCTTGTGCTTGCATGTCCCAGCTCCTGTGTTCCTTTTCTCTGCCTTGTCTTGCCATCCTGCTGTTTGATCTCTCGTGTACCGACCCGGCTTGACTTAGGCCCCTTCTATGGGTAACGACCCCGGCTTGCCTCTGACCATCCGCTATTCTCCAACCCCAGACAACGACTATTGGACACTCTATGATTCTACTGACTCCAACCCCTGACCATGGTACATGGACACTGACTACTCTACTGGCTCCCCGCACTCGACCTTGGCAAGTACTATGATTAACCCACTCTGTCCAACCCAGACCCGGCTATGCTGACCATCCACCCTCCAGATGTGCCTCCGCTGCTGTTGGAGACGCAGTTTATTATTTCCCACCTCAGTACCGGGGTCCCGCCTTGTTCGTGGTGAGCGCAAGCGTTACAGTATGCTCAGCCCAATGAACATTGACCCCCTTAAGGTGGGCCAAGCCCTGTCTGCCATTGGTGAAAGATTCCACCAGCTAGAGTCTCAAATTGTTTCCCTGACCCAAAGTTTTTCAACCTTTTCTTTACAACAATCTCAATCCAGGATTGTTAGGCCTGCAACTCTTTTTTTTCTCCTACTCCGGAACAAACCCTTCCTCCTTAGCCACGGCTTCCTACCCCCAATCGTACTGCGGGTGACCCCATGGATATAGAGGGTTCCGCAATCAATGTTCTATTCAGTTTGAATTAACCCCTTCTCGTTTCTCCTCGGAAAGATCCAGGGTGGCATATATTATCTCCCTGCTGCCGGCGATGCCCTGGCGTGGGCATCTCCCATCTGGGAGCAAAGCCCAGAACTTACCCAGGACTTCACACGCTTCCAAAGGGAATTCTGACTGGTCTTTGACACTCCGGCCGTAAGGTCACTGCAGCATCCTCTTTGTTTCATATTTCACAGGACCACCTGCCAGTCGCAAGATACACTCTCGAGTTCCGGACCATCGTGGCAGAGACAGGCTGGAATGATGAGGCCTTGTCGCCGACCTTCTGGCAGGGGTTGTCCAAGCCTATCAAGGATAAACTAGCTGCACAGGAATGACCTACCGACTTGGAAGATCTTATTGTGGTCTATATTAGGATCGATCAGCGCCTCCAGGAAAGTAAGTCTGAACGCCCTTGCTCTCGACCTCCCACAGTCAGAGCTCCTCTTCACAGTCTCTCCCTTACTGTTTCCCCTTCTCTTGATATTCCTGAATCTATGCAGCTGCTAAGTCACAGACTCTCCTTCTCTGAGAGACAACGCCAGAGGGATAGCTGTCTCTGTCTTTACTGTTGTCTACCAAGACACCAAGGTGCTTCGCTGCCATATTAAGCCGGGAAATTTCCAAAGCTCAATGAGGTATAAAGGGATCCCATTGGGCACTATTTATTCTCCCCCTTCTATACAGGAGATCCTGCCGACTCAGATTATGCTTCCGATTTTCCTTAAGGGCTCTGGCTTCCAAGCCACCGCATCCGCCTTCATCGACTCCGGGTCTGGAGGGAACATTGTGGACCAGGACTTCGCCTTAAGGAACAACATTCCTCTCATTTAAAAATCTGTGCCCGTTGGGTTGGAGGCCATTGATGGACGTCCTCTCCAACCAGCCTCCATCTCATTGGAGACTTGCGTATTCTCTCCCTCTCAACGAAGGACAGCCACAAAGAGGAGATGTCCCTGGAAGTGATTCCCTCACCCTCCGTTGAGGTAATCTTGGGCCTTCCCTGGCTCCAACGTCACAATCCACACTTGGATTGGACTGACAAAACTCCTATACAATTGGGTCCCCCCTGCACTAAATCATGTATTCCTCCGGTGCAACAGATTTGTGGTATAGAAAATCCTAAATCCGACAAGCCTTTTCTACCAGAGATTTATGCTGAATTTCTAGGTGGTTTTGACAAAGTTCGCTCTGAAGTCCTTCCTCCTTATTGCCCTTTTGAATGCCCGATTGATTTGTTGCCCGGTGCTGTTCTTCCCAGATCTAGATCTTACCCTCTTTCTCTTCCTGAGACCAAGACAATGTCTGAATACAAGAGAACTTAAAGAAGGGGTTCATTAGAAATTCTTCATCCCCTGCCGGGGATGGTTTCTTCTTTGTCAAAAAGAAAGACGGTCTCTTCACCCTTGCATAGATTACAGGGGAATTAACAAAATCACTTTGAAGAACCGTTACCCCTTACCTCTCATTTTGGAGCTTTTTGATCGTTTACAAGGTTCTACTATTTTTTCTAAACTTGCTCTTTTAGGGGCCTACAATCTGATACGCAAACGACAGGGTGATGAATGGAAGATGGCCTTCCACAAATGCGACGGCCAATACGAATATTTAGTGATGCCTTTTGGCTTGTGTAATGCCCCAGCAGTTTTCCAAGAATTTATGAACGAGATTTTTCTCTGAACATATCCATCATACCAAGCTGGCCCTGTCTCGTCTTCGGGAGAATCTTCTTTACGCCAAACTGGAGAAATGTATGTTTCATCAAACCTCTACGTCTTTCCTGGGCTATATTATCTCAGACTCTGTATTCTCCATGTAACCTGATAAACTCAAGGCGATGTTAGAATGGCCCCAACCAACCTCTCTTAAGGCGATTCAGCATTTTTTAGGGTCCGCAAATTAGTACCGCAAATTTATTCAAAATTTTTCTTCTTCTGTTACCCCTATTAACGCTCTTACAAAAAAGGAAGTGGATACTTTTTCTTTGTCTCCTGAGATACTTCAGGCCTTCGATCCGCTCAAGAAGGCTTTTGTTTCTGCCCCCATCTTATGCCATCCAGATCCTAAACTTCCCTTCACTTTGGAAGTGGATGCTTCTGATGTTTGGACTGGCGCTACCCTCTCACAGAGGCAAACACCCCAAGAAAAGTTACAACCTTATTGTTTTTTTTTTAAAAAAATTCTTTAGCAGAACAAAACTATGGCATCAGCAACCGTGAGCTCCTGGCTATTAAGCTTGCACTTCAAGAGTGGAGACACCCGCTGGAAGGTACAGATCATAAAAATCTGCTCTATATTGAAAGCGCTAATCGCCTCGACTCTCGTCAGGCCTGTTGGTCTCTATTCTTCTCTAGATTCAACTATCTCATATCTTACATTCCTGGATCAAAAAACCTGAAAGCCAATACATTGTCCCACCAATTCGTCGCAGAAGACAAGACTAAAGATATTTCTGAGACTATTCTCCCTTCTAAGTACATTATTTCTGCTAATTCGTTTGATGTCCTGGACGAGATCCTGGCTACCCAAACATTCTTTCTTTGGGTTAACAAGTGCTGAAAAGTTGTTTGTATGCTGCACCACAATTCCAAAGAAAAATACTAGAGTGGGGTAATTCCTCTAAGTCCGCCGGTCATCCGGGTACCAGGAGAACTTCGGATCTCATCAGATGTACTTTTTGGTGGTCTAATATGCTCAAAAAATTGTAGAGTAATGCTGCACTCCCCAAAAAGCAAAAAGAAATATAAATACTGGTGCTCCTGGTTCAGGAATCTCTGTGAGGTACTCCAATATCTAATAGAAAGGAAAAAACCTGGGCACTGCGGATTTCTGCTTAGAAAATGTATTTGTGAGCCAAAGATGTATATATATCTTTGGCTCACAAATACATTTTTTAAGCAGAAATCTGCAGTGCCCAGGTTTTTTTTCCTTTCTTCTAATATGCTTAAAGACATTGAAGAGTTAATTAAGTCCTGCTCCACTTGCACCCGAAGTAAGAACAAACGCACAAACCACTTGGCCTTCTACGTCCCTTGCCCATACCTGATCGTCTCTGGAGTTATCTATCGATGGACTTTATTGTCGATTTTCCTATCTCCAGAGAAATTAACACTATTCTTGTTATGACTGTCTCGTTGACAGGTTTTCGAAGCAGTCACATTTCATACCGCTCAAAGGTCTTCCCAACTTTGCAACCTTGGCAGATATCTTCATTAAGGAAATCTTTCGGATTCACGGTGTACCGCTTTCTATAGTGTCCGATCACGGATCTCAATTCATTTCAAAATTTTGGTGTGTTTTTGCACTAAAGGATGGACATTTCACTTCATTTTTCTTTAGGGTATCATCCCCAAACCAATGGACAAACCGAGAGAAAGAACCAGTCCCTAGAACAATACCTTAGATGCTTAATTTCTGATGCTCAAGATGACTGGGTGGATCTTCTTCAATTCCCTTAGTAATTAATCCACACAAGAATCCTCGTTCTTTATTAATTACGGTTTTCACCTGGCACGGCTTCCCATTTCATCGTCTTCTTCCGGAGTCCCAGCAGCAGACAGCAGAGTTAATTCCTTGCAGGTTTCCTGGAAAAGGATTCAGAGGACTCTCCAGGAGGCTGTTCACAGACAGAAGTCACAGGCTGATCGTCATCGCCACAAGGCACCCAATTTCAAGCCAGGAGACATTAGGCTCAAAACACCAGCTCCTAAATTGGCCCCAAAATTCCTCGGCCCATTTACTATCCTGGAATGGGTTAAGCCGGTGTCTTATCGCCTGCAGCTTCCTCCCTCCATGCGAATACCTGCAGTGTTCCACGTTTCTCTTCTCAAACCAGTTTTCCAAAGCTCACAATTCCAAGACTCCTCTGTCAAACCTCCGCCCATAACCGTTAAAGGGCAAGAGGAGTATGAAATCCAGTCGATTATTGACTCAATGTGTTCTAGAGGGGTTATACAGTACCTTATATATTGGAAAGGGTTTGGTCCTGAAGAGAGATCCTGGATACCCCGCCATCAGGTACACGCCCCCAGCCTTCTCAAGCGGTTCCATGCAAGGTACATATTAAAGCCATATTGGGGTCATCATGAGGCCACTCCTCAATGGGGAGGTACTGTAAGGAATCAAGGAGCACGTCGTCCCCGGTGTGTACCCTCCTTACCTTCTCTCTCGCAGCACCCTGCTCTGGTTACAGAGTGTGTACATCCATGTCGGGCTTTGGCTGATGTCATGGAGCTTGGCTATGCCCCCTCGCTGCGGCGCGCGCGCTCCCTCCACGCGCACGTTATGCTCGTGCACTGCTCCCCAGATACGTGGCAATTATCCCCTCCATCTCCTGCGTCTCCAGCCTATCCCTGCCTCCGCATCAGCCACTCCTCTGCTCCACCCCTCATTCCCATTGGTCTGTCTGCATATATATGCTCAGCTGTGCCACTGGCACTTTGCTGAGCATAGTTCATTGTAGCCTTGTGCTTGCATGTCCAGCTCCTGTGTTCCTTTTATCTGCCTTGTCTTGCCTTCCTGCTGTTTGATCTCTCGTGTACCGACCCGGCTTGACTTAAGACCATTCTCTGGATAACGACCCCGGCTTGCGACCATCCGCTATTCTCCAACCCCAGACCATGGCTATTGGACACTCTATGATTCTACAGGCTCCAACCCCTGACCACAGCACACGGACTCTGACTACTCTACTGGCTCCTCCCACTCAACCTTGGAAAGTACTGTGACTAACCCACTCTCTCCAACCCAGACCCGGCTATGCTGATCATCCACCCTCCAGGCATGCCTCCGCTGCTTCAGTACCGGGGTCCCGCCTTGTTAATGGTGAGCACAAGAGTTACAGATGGAAAGGAAGAAGGATCTCTTTTTCCACATTCTTGAAGAGGCGCAAAAAATGGGATATGATCATTAGCGCACGCTGAGGCTGACCGTGACCAATCCAAATGGTAAAAATGCTGGGGGTGGTGTAGTCTCAGATGCTCAATGATGACCATTGTCCTCGTCTCTTCAAGTACCTCCCCACTACTAATTAATTACATTACAAGCATCCCATATTCATACAATGACAATGAAGGGTCATTATAACTGTTCTTTGGTACCGGACACTGTCCCACTCTCAAGCCTACTTCCTCTATCTGTGACTTCCTGTGACCATTGTCTCTGTGATGGTGGTGATGAATGTGGAGGGAGCAGATGTAGGTTTCACAAGTGGGGAGCTTGGTGGAGAAGCAACAGAGTCACTTATCACAGCAAGGGTTGACATGTATCCATCCTGGGCCTGGTGTGATGTCGTGAAGGAGTGAAGTGAAGAAGTGGGTGACTGACATCTCCTTTGGCAGGGGGTCAGTGATGGGTTTTCCTCTCTGACCCAGAGCCGGATCATCACATCTGGAAATACATGATGCAGGCGAAGCATCTCCTAAATGTGAATGTGCTTGTTCTGCAAATGGTGTAGAAAACCACTTGTCCAAAGGTGTTTTCAATACTGGCCCCTAGGCACTGCAGCATTAAAAATCACACAATGGATCACAAAAGAGGAGCTCAACGAGCCATAGCAGGGCAAATGTATGTGTCCACATACTGCTGCGGCGCATCTGAGTCTAACACATCACCGGTTTTCCCTGGCTTTTTCCTGGAATGCGACGCACTTCACCTGGAGCATGCCGCATTCATTTTGCGTTCTCAGCCATGGGTCATGTGCGGTTGACGCGCGGTTGATGCGTTTATTTAGAATGGTACAGATTTAATAGGTTGCAATTTTTCGCGTGTCCGCCAGATGGCAGATATTCATGAATTGTAATGCGCATGCGCTTCAGTAATGTGTCGACTTGCAGGTGTTTCGTGTAAAAAATATACCACAGTGTGCTATTGTAACTTGGCCTTGAGACTGAAGGAAGAGGTTGCAAAAATGTATCAATTTAGGCTTTTCATATTAAAGAAAGACAAAGACCAGTTTCGGTTACAGTATTCTCCAGAGACCCGCCGCCCACCATGAGTGTTCAAGTGTAGCCCATTTTCATAAAACCCAACAGAAGTTACGCGTATTTGATATGGGCCGCGATTAATGCAACAGATGATAAGATGGCAACAGTTGTTCAAATGTATCAGTATTTTATCGAAAACTATGACTTTTACAAATTTTTGCCAGCTCCTCATACATGGAAGCGTGCAATAAGGAAAGGGTTATGTAGCGATCCCTGTTTTTATTGAGCCACAATTTGTTGGAGGGTATTGGTGTGTATCACCGGCTTTTTTCTGTATCTATGATCATGCAGATGGCAAAAGGCAAAGGGTCGTGTTAAAACCAATTAAGAAACGACAGTCGCTGCCAAGCAATGCACCAGCACCGGCTTCCAATAACGGTCCCACCGTCAGTGAATACCCTGAGCCTGAGCCGGATTTAGCGTGCAGTTTCGATCAAGCTTGCATGTACCTAAGCAATTTCCAGCCTCATCAGCTGACTACAGGTGGACTAATCCCACTGCAAACTATCTACGTGGATGATCAAGAACGCTGGACTGGCAGTGGACCGGCGCCGGCGCCAGCTGAATGGGAAATTCTATGGTGAGTATTGTTAGTATTGTTGCCATATTATTTTCTGTGGTTTTTTTATTTTGACAATGCAGTATCAATATCGGTGCGATTTGAAAGTCAAGCGATTCTCCTGTAAGCAATATCATTGGCTGAGCGGCTTCTACAGTACTGTACTGCAGATACTGAACAATTGGTGGAACGCTAGGCGCATGCGCATTGGAACCTTCTTGAAACGCATATGCGTGTCATTACATCGACGGTAGGCGCGTGCGCATGTGAACAGGAGACGCCCCCCCGAGAAAATTATTGGTGGGACTGGCATGCAGCGTCTTAAGGGGGCTGACCATTACAGTAAAATGTTTCTTTTTGTTTTTGCTCAGAAAAGAAAACGGCTAATGGAGGGATTTCTATGGATAATATCGCTTTGTGTAACAATGCCTGCACATTGCTGAATCGGATTTAAAAAGCCACGTACCGGAGTCTACAGTTTAATGGTCGTTGTTATTGATTAGGATAGAATACTGTACCTAAAACAGTATGCTGATTTTTTCCTGCCGTACAGTATACAATACTTTTTTATATACAGTATACTGTGTAATAAACCCCAAAAAATAAAAACTATGCATTTATTGTACATGTATTACAGTGCCAGTACATACAGTGTCTTCTATTTTTTTTTACTTTTCTTATACTGAGCATGCTACAGTATACAGTGCAGTATGCCTCGACATTCTAGAAACACTGTATTTTGTTACATGAGCAAAGGAGCCAATGGAACAATGTAGAACAAATAAACATGTTCTTTTATTGGTGGAGTAAGTACAAAAACATTTATTTACAAATACTGTACAATGTAGAAACATTTTAAGTGCACAGCAATTCAAAACATCAACAGGTGTATGGTTTACTGCTACAGTTGTGAAAACATTTATGTCAGTCAGCATGGTTTACAGTCACATGTTTTAAAAACAAATTCTTTATTCATAAAATAAACAAAACGCAACATCTCCTTTATTAAAGAACGGCAAGTCAAAACATATACTGTACAGTGGGATGGTGTGCAAAACAGTCTGCACCAGTACAGTCCTTGAGGGCAGCAAACAGGGTGAGTTTTCAGGGTTTTTAGGACAACCTTGAAACTGTGCCAGTTTGCGGCCCTCATGGACTGGAATTGTGCAGGTCCTGTGTGTGTGGACAGCAATTTAAAACATTTCTGTATAAATACAAGTAAAAAAACGCACAACAACATCTCCTTTATTCAAGTACAGCAGGTCAAAACATGTACAGTACAGTACAATACAGTTCAGCACAACAGTATGGTCTTACAGAAAGTCCTCCACATTGTCCGTCCATGGTCGATTCCTTGCATGGCGCAAAACGCCATTAATGCAGTCTCGAACGCCTTTCATTACAGGATCTATAATTGGATCAAAGCGCCACATTTCATCCAGAATGTTCTTTCTTAAATTAGCAGGAAGCGCCTTTTTTACGTGATTTCCTTCGTAGTTCACTTTGAAGGCCCAGTCGCAGTCAAAGGAGTAGGGAACATGGTGCTTAAAAAGTAACAAGGCATACTTGTGGGGTGCACCAGCACTCTTCACCCTATACTTCTCCCTGAGCGCCGGTGGCAGATCGCACAGGGTGATGTCGGGCACCGTATCGATGCGAGCGAATGTAGGTCTTTTGGGAGCGGGTGTGCTTGAGGCGACGGGCGATGGTAGGTTGTCTGGGAGGAAGCTTTCCTCCAGTCTTGGTCGCCGTGTTGTGTCCTGGCGTGGTCTTAACAGGGTTGTCATGTCCTCCTCAACGGCATACATGTACACTACATCTTCTGGTGGAGGGGGTGCGCTTGGTGATGGAAGGGGGTCGAAGATCCCATTCATCACATCCATGTCACCCCCCTGCTCCAGCGTCGGGGAAACAGGGGCATTAACACAAAGCAAATAATGTATACCCGCTATGTCAGCCTCTATCTTCTCCATCCTTCGATCCATCCGTTGATCCATATGTATCATCCATTGCTCCACATTTAGCATGGTCTCCAGAAGCAAATCTATCTTTGCTAGCACAATAGAGTTCCCGGGGAGATCCACAGTTATCCCATTCAGCATCCGGTCTAACGAGCTGCTTCTTGTGCATGGCGTCAGGAAATCTGGGTGGATGGGTGCAATGGAGGATGAGATGGGGGTTCCATGGAGAGAAGCGGCAGCAACGTCGAAGAAGGGTGGAGGAGGTGACCTGTGGATATCCGGAAGAGGAGAAGCGGCAGCGTAATTGAAGAGGGATGGAGAAAGTGACCTTTGGTTTTCCGGGCGAGAAGCAGAGTCGTCTAAGAGCAAAGGAGAAAGTGACCCATGGATTTCAGAGGCAGCGTAGTTGGCTAGAACTGGAGAGGATAGCCTGTGGGTTTCTGGGAGGGCGCTGGCAGTGTCGAGGACGAGGGGTGGAGAAGACGGGCTGAAGATTTCCGGGACAGCAGCGGCAGAGTCGTCGAAGCGTATGTGAGGAAGTGGTCTGTGGATTCGATGGGTTGGCTGCCAATCGTTTTGCGTTGAGAGTACAGGCATACCCCGGTTTAAGGACACTAACTTTAAGTACACTCGCGAGTAAGTAGATATCGCTCAATAGGCAAATGGCAGCTCACGCATGCGCCTGTCAGCACCTCCTGAACAGCTATACCGGCTCCCTACCTGTACCGAAGCTGTGCGCAAGCGGGGTGACTATAGAACCTGTTACAAATGCCTTATTTACATCAGTTATGCATGTGTATGACGATTGCAGTACAGTACATGCATCGATAAGAGGAAAAAAGGCAGTGTTTCACTTTAAGTTCCTTTTTCGCTTTACATACATGTTCTGGTCCCATTACGTACGTTAATGCGGGGTATGCCAGTACATCACCGTATATTTTCTTGACATAATAAGGCTGACGTCTATGAAAACCCTTAGCCTTTGGGGTCAGCAGAAGGTTTTCTTTATTGGCCTTAGCCTGTCGCTTTTGCCTTGGCGTGGAAACGGCAACCGCCTTTCGCTTTCTCTGCTTGACAGGCACGGCAGAGGCGAGTGGGTTCCTGCGTACGTAGAATCGGGGTTGATCCATGGAAGCAGATGGCATACAGTAATGCAGTATCTGGACAAGGGCAAGTTCAGATAAAGATCATCGAGTGGTGGGCTACAGTATGCAAAGAGTGTAACTTTTTATGCATGGCAGCGAGGTACAGGTGTTGAAAGTGGGCGTACTCTAATGTGAGTCATTACCGTATAAATACACCATCCATTTTGTGGATTCACTGCACATTGAATACACATCGACTAAACATCGAATATACATTCTTGTGTTTGTATTTCTTTCTACTCGCAGCAATGGTTATTAAAAAGATTTCCAAGGATCTCAGCATGCGAATTAAGGAGATGTACACGAGCGTACACCGAATTGCTGCTATCCAACGCTGGTTAGCTACTTCTGGCCTTGTTGTGCCAGCAACCACCGTGAGCTATCATGCACATGGAAAAAACAGAGACCGCAAAAGGGCACCAAGGGTAACTAACGCGTAAGTATATTTATAAAACTTTAAAAAAAAATAATTTTAATTTAAATCGAATATTTTTGTTATTTCTGTTGATTTATATTACAACAGAATATATATTTTGTATATTTATATTACAACAGTATATATATATTTTGTATATTTATATTTATATCAGTACAGTATATATATATTGTATATTTATATCAGTACAGTATATATATTTTGTATATTTATATTTATATCAGTACAGTATATATATTTTGTATATTTATATTTATATCAGTACAGTATATATATTTTGTATATTTATATTTATATCAGTACAGTATATATATATTATATATTTATATTACAACAGTATATATTTTTTATATTTCTATTTCTATTACAACAGTATATATATTTTTTATATTTATATAACAGTATATATTTTTT
Source organism: Ascaphus truei (assembly GCF_040206685.1). NCBI lineage: Eukaryota > Metazoa > Chordata > Amphibia > Anura > Ascaphidae > Ascaphus > Ascaphus truei. The sequence goes on from NC_134485.1 coordinate 92,719,897, forward strand.
TATATTTATATTACAGTACAACAGTATATATAATTTTTATATTGCTGCATATTAACAAAACAATATATTTTCTTTACATTGTAGGGAGACAACTCTTCTGGTGGACAAAATAAGTGAGGAGAATGATGAGAGGAGTGCATTAAGGGTCAAATACACTCTGCAGGAAAATAATAATCTCGCTATATCCGAGACCAGCATAAAGAAGATGAGACGCAGCATTGGATGGAAATATGGACGTGTGAGGTTAGTACTGGACAGTACATGAGGTAAAAGTGTTGTTTAGGAAACTGTACTGTACCGCTAAAATTATTTATTCCTTGTCATTACAGAGCGTACCCCATGATATGGGACGCAAACAAAATCAAAAGATTGGTCCAGGCAAGGCATGGATCCACAGTGGGGAAACTTCCAGGATTGCATCTTCACTGATGAGTCTACTGTGTCGCTGGAGAGATTTGCAAGCTTTGCATTCCATAAAAAAGGCTGCATATCTTTGAAGCCGCGGCCAAAACACCCTTTGAAGCTGCATGTGTGGGGTGCCATCTCTAGGCGTGGACCAGGATGCATTGTCATCTTTGAAGGTAAAATATATCAAATATAATGTAGCCTTATGTACTGTACTGTACTATTGTGCAGTTGTTTGAGCACTTTTCTTTTCTTGCTATAGGAATCATGAATAAAGCTTTCTTCCAAGACAACATTGTCCCTGAGATGCAATAAATCACACGCGAGTTCCCGAATGGTCACTGCTTCTACCAGGACAACGATCCGAAGCACACCGCGTCAACAGCGCATATCCTTGAGCGCGGTATCAACTGGGTGAAGACGCCAGCGGAGTAAGTGCGGTAACCGTGTCTCATTTGTTTCCCACAGTTTTTACTGTGTACTGTACTGTATCTCTTAAACTAATTGTCCTTTTTTTCCAATGACAAATCGCCAGACTTCAATCCGATCGAAATGGTCTGGCATCAGCTGAAGGACCATATCCGTAAAGTGGCGAAACCCTCCAAAAAGGACGAGTTGTTGAAAAGCATCATGAGTTTTTGGAACGATGTACTCACCGTGGGACGCTGCAATAAATATATAGACCATATTGCCACTGTGTTGCCCATTGTCATCGCGCGTAATGGGCAAGCATCAGGAAAGTAGTACTGTGCTGTAGTATTGTAAGTACAGTATGATACAGGTAAGTATGGCACACATTTTTTCTTTCCCAATAGTCAGAGTATACAGTAGTTACAGTTTTTTCTTTACAGAGAGAGCAGCACCAGCCATCAGGTTACAGTACATATTATTTAACAGTAGTCAGAGTATACAGTAGTTCCAGTATAAACTAGTTTGACAGTACAACAGTAACTGCCTACTAACTGCTCAATTTTTTTCTTTCCAGCGAAAGCAGCACCAGCCATCTCCAGTAGTACTGCACATCACACAATGCCATAATACAGTATGCACATAACTGCACTATTTTTTTGTTTTCTTGTCGTTTCAGGAAAAAATGGTGGCCTGGGGGGTGGTGGGGTTTTGTGTCCAGTCTAATCTGTTTGTACAGTAAAATGTACAGTATATAAACAGCTATATTGATGTACACAAAACCTCTCCTCTCTCAATGAACTACTGTACTGTACACGGAATGAGGAACAAGATAAAGACGGAAAAAATTATATTACTATGTATACTGTATATATATATATATATATATATATATATATATATATATATATATATATATATATATATATATATATATTATACATTACAGTATATATATTATTAAATAATATTCTTATAAATGTGCATAATTCATGTTTCTCTATGTTTTACAAATGTTTTCTAAATGTTTATCCAATTTCAATGTGCCAGAAGAACTTAATAATGACTGCATTATGTATTATTCATGATTATTTTTATATTTGAATTTTTTTGTTCCTGAAATAATAAAATAAATATTTATTCACATTCCTAATAATCATAATCATTGACAACAACCACCCCCCCACCCCTACAGTATAAGAATGAATGACAAAACAATATGAATCAGTTAATGTTTTTTTTACTCTCAATTCTCACAATGCTGTGCAAATCAGATTTACATTTCAAATTCAAGAAGGGATTTTCCAAAGCGTTACCGTAAACAAAGCCTCAAAGGGTTGAGGGGGGGTTGGGTGACTCATGCGCAGTAAGCAGCTAGCTCCCATCTTAAAGAGGCTTAGAGTACACGCAGACGCAGTGAGGCGATTGAAGCTCGGCCAGGGACGGATTAAAAACACAATGACTAACTTCAGAAAATGAATTACTCTGTGGAGGTGTCTGTCGAAAAGAGTTTGTGTGTGCGTGGGGGAGCGATGAAGGATTAGTTGTGCAGCATTTCAAAGAAATTACATACTGTATAGTAGAGTACAGTAATTTCAAAAGGCAGTTCATCATAATAATTTGATCAATAAACCCCCAAATATAACCCCCAAATACAGTACATTAAATGCAAGTCACTTTATCAAGGTGATGCTCTGTGCAAATAAAATTCGAGAAGGGATTTTCCAAAACGTTGCCGTAAACAAAGCCTCAAAGCTCCCGTCTCAAAGAGAATTACACGCAGGCGCAGTGAGGCTTTGCACTGTAGCTCGGCTATGGACGGATTAAGAACACAATGGCAAGATTCAGAAAAATAACAACTGTGGAGAGGGGGGGTGGGTGACTCATGCGCAGTAAGCAGCTAAGCAGCTAAGCAGCTAAATAGCTCCCATCTGAAAAAGGATTACACGCAGGCGCAGTGAGGCTTTGAAGATCGGCTATGGACAGTTAAAGAACACAATGGCAAGATTCAAAAAATTAAAGACAGCCGCATGAAGTTCAAAGCTAAATACATACTTTAATTTCAAAAGGCAGTTCATCATAATAATATATCCCCAAATATGTTACGTAAAAGCACACAAAACAAGCATGTGCAGTCAAACGCACAGGGTCGCAGACAAAAGCTACAGCACAGATTGAATATCGTAATACAGTAAGATGGTTTTTGCAGGCTTGTGAAGAAAAAAAAATGACAATAAAAAAAAAAAATTACTATAAAAAAAAAAAATTCACTCACTCAAGCAAGCAGTGGTGGGCGAAGTTACAGGCGCATGCGCAGTAAATTCCTGCTGTCAAGCAGGAATGTGATTGAAACCAGACACACGTTCAAAGGAATGGTGTGGGAGAGATGTACTTCATTGCACAGAAGATAAGAAGTTGCAATACCCTGCAGTGCAGTAAATTATCCTGAGTGAGGGGAGAGCGCTGTATATGCCGAAATGTGACACTGTTACAGTACAGTACACGCCTATGCGTTTCAACAATTTTCAAATGAGACATACTGTGCTGTACTGCAGAACAGCACTGAAAATGCATGTATACTTTAATTATGCAAATTTACAATTACTGCGCGCGCACACACAGACTGTGTACAGTACTGACCTAGGTTGAACCGCGAAGGTATTAGACTTCGAAGACAACAGCTCGCAAGCGCCCTCCTGAGTTTTTACATGGCATTGCAGTATTGCAGACAGCAAGAATAAAATGCTAATATCACGAGCGCGAAAATAACGCAGTTCACTCCGGGCGAAAACGACAAAAAAACGCACATAACCGGGATAATCTGAGAACCGCGGATCTAGCCATCTTAGACTCAGATCGGCCACCACTGTATAGTATGATCATGGCTCCTCAGGGCAGGAAACTGAGTCCCTGTGATGCATTTAAGCTAGGGGAGGAGTCTGGAATGCCAGGATGGGAAGCCTGCGGACTTACTCCATGACATCAATGAGAGGCATGTCTGCATTCCTCTACCTCAACTTGAAAGTGCCGCCATCACCACCGTCAATGTCACCCTCAGCTTGTCCAAGTTCCACTGGCGTACTCTCTTGGCCAGAGGAGCGTGTGGCACTTGCAACCTCCTGACTGCTTGAAACATTCCCTGTTACCCTACCCACACTTCCTTCCTTGTGGTTCCACCTCCGCACACCCCACATCTCTACCTATTGAACCTTCCAGTATACAAGCTAAAGCAACAGAAGCAGCTATAGAGGTGCTTGGCGTAGCAGATTTAGGTGGTGCAGCTAAAACCAGATCCAGGGCCAGTGTAAAATATTGTTATGGTGGTCCACACCACATTAGAGATCGACCCTGCTCCAGCAACCCTGACACCAGCCTGACCTACAAGTGCAAGCAACATATCCAGATCCATCTACTCCTCATGTAACTGCAATAGGTGATCCTGTGTTTTGGAAGCCTCAACAGTCTCTGTCACTGTCAGAAAGTAATCAGATGAGGTTAATGATGACAATCAGGAATTAACAGGGTACAAAAGTGACACTGATATCAGAGTATCAAACAAAGAATTCCCCCCAAAAAATAAATCAATGCTGCTAACTGCTTCCTCTAAAACAGAGCAACAGTATAGTACTTTCCACAACAACCTGTGCCCATGACACAAACTGAACAGGAGCAGATGGTTCCTTAGGCATGATTTCAACTGGGGATAAAGAAGGCCCAGTACTTTGCATATTCTGGCGCCTGATACCAGCAGGAACAGTCACTGATACATCAACCACTGCTAAGGCCCGCCCTGTCAACTGAGCCTAAAACAGTTGTTGGTGATGATGACTTCTGGACTAGTTTCACAAGACAGACAAAGGCAGAGCCCCTCCTGCCCTGGCTGCCACTGTCACCACTCTTTACAAAAATAAAATAAAACAAATGAAAACATAATATTAATAAAAAATAATATTTTACAAAAAAAGAAAGTAAATAAATTGTTTATGTGTTTGTGTCTGTGTCTATGCTCTGTGCTGAGTCTGTGTGACTGTGTAACTGTGTGTGCTTGTGTCTCTCTCATCGTTTCACTTCAGCCTCCTGTGTCTCACCCTCTCCTCTCTCAAATTGTTTTGCAGAAAAGTGGTTGTGGCCACATGCTGCAGGTCCGGTTGTGAATTTTAATGATGGATTAGTCTTCTGGCGGGTTTTAAAAAATTACTATAATTGATTAATCCATCATATTGTTTTCTTACAATATGATGACGGATTAGAAATAAACACAATCCGCTGAATGAATTTACGCCAAATCTGCAAGGGTTATTTTGGAGCTACATCACCAAGTTACATAGGGGGATTTTAACAAATCTCTACAGATTGAAGTTGGAACAATCCATCAATGGATTTTACCTCGCTGAATGGATTTTTAATGTAAAACTTAGAACATTCCAGGAAACAGGTTTAGACTGGGTCGTTCATCTCTAGCAAATAACTGCTGCAGAACTTCTGTTACTATGGTGAGCTTTGCACCGGACACTCTCCTTCCTCCTCTCATACTACTTTCATTAACTTTCCTTTATTGGCTCTCTGATTAGGGCAGCGTGGAATAAGGCTAGAATAAGGCTACAGTTATAGCACGTGATTGACAAATATTTCATCATTCAGAGACCTTGAAGAAAATTATATTTTGTTCAATTTACAAAAGCAGCCAGTTCTTTACTTTAAGAAATTATAATTTGTTTGAAAACCGGAAATGAATCTGTATTCTACTAATTTTATCTTAACCATGTTAAATAAAGGCTCATGCACATTTTACTTTAGGTAGATATGATAGCAATATGCGTTATGCATTATTTTCTTTTTTTCCATGTGAAGTCATAATATAAAATACAATTAACTTTTTCTTAAAGAGTATTTAAAGACATATCTGCTGATGAAAATTGCAGTAACTACTGTATATCTTTGTATGTGCAAAGCATTTTATATTATTTAACATGGCGGTCTTTAACAGTCTTTTTTTTTTTTTGTTGGTATTTTGTCCAAAACAGTTACATTGGGAACATAAAGCAAATGGATTGCTTTATAATGAAGTAGTAGAATGAAGTGAAGACAGTTTGTAAATATGCTTAAAGTTAGAAAAACAGTGTCCATAGTGGGTGAAGGGCGGGCTGTTCATATTGAATCAGAATGTTTGCTTTTCTCACTGTCACATAATTTTTGAGGAATTGAAGAAAATGGAAAAATGATTAAAGCATGTCCTACTATTTAGTTAATGAGTTAACATCTCAATTGTGCAATTTACCATTCAGTACATCTTTATTACTTTACACAAATTGCTGATATACTATTGGGACCTATGTACTAAGATTTAATTTTCTTAAAAAATGTGCATCAATGTCATTGCTTCTACAGTAAGTGATAGAAACCTTTAAACAATGTGTTCACCCTTTGTAGCAAGACTTCATACACGCAAAACATAATTCGTTGTTTTATATTATTATTTTTACGCATCACTCATGTTAAATCATGATATATGCCATTTTAATTTAAACAGTATTATGCTTTTTTTTTTAATTCATAACTAAAATTAGTAAAGATCAATTATTAGTGTCATATTATTTAAAATAGCCATAATGAAAATAACACCTATTTATTAAAACATCCATGAGCATCAAGTAATTTTCTGGGTTCATACTATACATAACTTTCAAGAGTCTTTTAGGGTTTAAGCCAAGTTCAACTTGTTGGACAATTTGGACACACATTTAATTAATACTACTGTATGCAAAATGTCAAGCATACATGACATAAATCTTGTGGAGGAAGGTAGTGATAGTATTTTTTTCCTGGTAGTGAACTTATGAATTTCATTAATAAATAATCGTTTTTCTATATTAAGTAATGTATTCAAATTTGATAAAAATGCAATAAATTGTAGACAGTAACATTATCTCTTGTGATGGTCTGAGCGTAATAAAATATACCTGAGTTTCCAAAGGGTTCAATGACAATGCTGGTGTAAAATATTCCAACATATTCCAAACAATGCATCTCTATAAATGTGTATTTGTAAACGCTTTCTTAAAACCTGCTTTTCTGCTCTTTACTATACATAACTCCTCCGTTGTATCTACTGAATTCCTTATATAGACATGTGCTGTTCCACAATACTGTATTGCTGTTTGTGATACAGATGCAGCGGCCGTTATTCAAACATTTCTCGAAAAGGATTTCGAGATCTCCCCGTTTTTCTCACTAGTTTTGCCACAGCATACATAATGGCCCATCAGATTAACACAGCTGGGGTCCCTGTCTTGTCAGTCCTACCGGGGTCTGCCTGTCTGTAAGAGACCTGGAGTATGAGGGCTGAATCAGTCTCTAACTGCGCGCCTCTCACAGACATTCGCGGGGTTTTTATTTAATTTGAAAGATTGCAGTAATGTAGAAGAGGGTCTCCAGAGCTGAACTGCATTGATTTCAGGTCCAGGGACCTCCTACTTCCCGAAATACAGGCCCCGTTATGGGGTGCCGGTATCTCCTATGCATGTATAGGTCTTGTGTCATGTGATCGGGACATTTCTATGCATAGGAGATACCGGCATCCCGGGCCTGTATCTTGGGAAGCAGGGGATCCCCAGACCTGAAACCAATGCTGTTCTGCTCCAAAGACACCCTGCTCATCTACACTAGTCATAAATTTAAATTAAAATATGTAGTAAGCACCAATACACAACCCACCTCCTGTGCACCCACATAAAACAAATATTTATTTTATAGACACATGATTAATAACAAGGACTGGCTGGGGTCCGCGGGTGGTCTCCACGGGTGTCCCCAGACCCCACAGTGCACCCCCGGGGGATCCCACACGGTGTCTGGGGGCCCACGGGTGGTCCCTGCTAGGTTTTGTGGGCCTCCACGTTGTACCTGTGGGTGTCTGGGTCATACCCACAGGTGTCTGTGGTCCCTCATGTGGTTCCCACTGGTGTCTGGGGCCCTCGGGTGGCTCCCGTGGGTCCCAGGAGCCCCCATAGCTGTAGGGTCCCCGGTTCCTCCCCGCAGGTGTCTGTGGGTCCTCAGGCGGTCCCCACGGGCATCCATGGATCCTCAGGTGGTCCCTTCGTGTTGTTCCCACTGGTGTTTGGTGGCCCTCAGGTGGTCCCTGCAGTTCCCCGTGGCCACCACAGCTGTGGGGCCCCCGGTTCCTCCCTGCAGGTGTCTGTGGGTATTCAGGTTGTCTCTGTGGGGGTCCTTGTGTCTTCAGGTGGTCCCTGCAGGGGTGTCTGGTTGGCTGGCTTCAGTCCCTTTACATGACATCACCAAAAAAAAAGGCACATGATTCTCACAGCCAATCACAGGCGTAAGAACCATTTGCCAATCAAATGTGATATCACAGGCCATATTTAAGACCGTGATGGCTCATTCGAGCTCAAGAAGCTGACGTGTCAACATCTTGGATTTAACATGGGGCTATTGGATTGAGAGATGAAGACAGAAGATAAAGAAATTAAAGACATAGGGGCCTATGCAGAAAGGTCCGAAAAATTGCATTCGCCAGGGTTTGAATTCGCCATGTTTTTGGCGTATTAACCTCGCTGTATGCAGGAAGGGCTGAATCCCTGGCGAATGAATTAGCCACCACCATTTGATAAAATGGCGAGTAACCGGTGGCGAGACGGCTGCCTGGCGAGAAGCTGCCGAGAAGCCGTCCCCTGCCGAGATGTGTTTGCAGCAGAGAGAGATCCGCTGCTCTCTCTGCGCAAACATCGGCACATTAAAAATTATTTAAAATACATTTTTATTCATATAAAAATACAAAATATACTGTGAGAAGCGCTATACCTAAATGTGACTGTGCAGTGCACAAATGAATTAAACAGTGCAGTGCACAAAAAAAAAAAAAAAAAAAGCAGCCTGGTGATCTACTGAGGAATATCCCAAAATAAACCTCTACACATAAATACAAATACAAAAATAGACATAAACCTGGCGCATGTGATATAAATGTGAAGTGATATTAAAGTCCAAAGTTAAAGGATATACAGACTGTAAGTCCCAATCCTGAAAGGTCAGCTGATGATAGATGGTTTCAAAATCACAGTTCACCAAATGTAAAGCATACAGTCCTCTTCACGTTGTATGTTCAACCTGCAGATGTGTGACATTAAGCAGAGAAACAGGACATTGCGCAGTATATTTGATTGCCAATGTTGCACTTAATTTCTAAGCTCAATAGATTGCCTACTTACTAGAAGTAGATGAAATACATGCAGGGGAGAGAATCTGTGCTTGGAGCCTTCTGTGTCCTGGTCGCCTTCGGTAAATCACGAACCCCTCGTGGTGTCCTCTGCTACTGTGGATGTTTAGGAAGGTCTCCCTTTCAGGAACGTAGTCTCCTGGATCAGTCTTAGGGTCCCTGCGGTCTTTTATTCTCCAGTGGGGATAAAAGAGGGCAAAGGATTGCGCAGAAATAAAAACTTTTATTGGACGCCTACCTAAAACAGTTAAAATACTCACAAAAGTCGGTGAGTGTAAAATCAAAGAAGTGCCCGACCCAGCACACCCAAAAAGCTGCACTCTGTCTCTGAAAGTCCGCCTCGGTGCCGCGTGTACCTTGCGAGATTCCGGCGCGGTTCGGATGACGTCACCGTCTCCTCTCAGTGACAAGCAGCTTGAGTGTGGGGGGCAGTACCTCTTAGGCTCCTCCCTACGCGTTTCGTGACGGGGAACATCACTTCGTCAGGGGATTGTGGAGCCTCAGCAATCCCGTGTGCAATATATAGCCCCAGTTAACCCCTAGCTTACAGGAGCCACTGGAAACCAATCATGTCAGAGTGATTAAACTTCCTGATAATTGCAATCAGATGGGTTAAAGTTAATCACCTCTGGGGCGACTCCCAGGTTCATCTTGGAAACATGGGATCACATATTATGCATAAACAGTGTCATTGTATAAAAACAGTATCAAATTCACATAATATATAAAAATTTCATTGGATGAGAGAATGAATAATTAATTCAAAGAAAAGATGCTAAATCGAAATCGATGTTTAACCCTTTAGGGGAGAGGGTCTTGAGAGTATAGATCCAGAAGGTCTCTTGCTGTGAGACCCTCTGTAATCTATCCCCCCCTCTGACACCCACCTTGGGGCAATCTATGCCGATACATGTAAGCCCCTCTGGAGACTGATTGTGATGCAATTTAAAATGGTTGGACACACTATGTGTCTCCAAACCATTTTTAATATTGTACACATGTTCGGCGAATCTTCTTTTCAGGGGTCTCCCCGTCCTGCCTACATATTGTAATTTGCAGGGACATTCTAAAAGGTAAACACAGAAATTAGATTTGCAGTTAATAAACGTGCGAATTTCAAAACTCTTTCCGGTGACATTGGATTTGAATTCTTTACATTTAGATCCATAACTACAACCAATACACTTCTTACAGGGGAAATAGCCTTTAAGTTCTGTTAACCACATGGTTTGTCCCAAACCCTGATGCTTCTTGGGGCAACTAGGGGCCAATTGGGATTTTAAATTTTGAGCTTTTCTATACACAATTTGTGGTATGTCAGGTAATATTGATTGTAAAATAGGGTCTCTTTGTAGGACCCCCCAGTGTTTATTAAACACTTTGGATATTTCCCTAGACATACCATTGAACTGTGTAATGAAAGGGAGAAATGCTTTACCTGTATGTGCATCTACTTTTTTGACAGGATGGATCAAGGAAGCTCTTTCTATATTGTTAGCTTGATCAATAGCATTTTTAACAGCCTTCCCATTATATTTCCTGTCTTTAAACTTGTCACTCTAGATGTAAGTAGTCTGTACACCAATATACCCCATCAAGAGGGGCTAGATGCCATCAGGTCCAAGTTTGGGGCCTTTACATCACATATGGGTCCACCGATAGAATTTTTGATGTTGTTTATGGAAATTATTCTAAATAAAAATTATTTCAAATTTGAGAAAAACATCTTTCTGCAGCTCAGTGGGACCGCAATGGGGTCCAACATGGCCCCAGCATATGCGAATCTATTCATGGACGTGTATGAACACACACATATTCTACACGACGCTCCACATGCGGGATGTATCAAGAAATACCTACGATACATAGATGACATTTTCCTCGTGTGGGACGGGCCAGAGTCTGCGCTCCTGGAATTTATTGAACACTTGAATCATATCCCTTCCACCATCAGATTCAAAGCTCAATTCAGCAACACGGAGATTTCTTTCTTGGACACCATAGTGTACAGATCGGGCAATGGTTTGGCTACCAGGCTTTTTCATAAAGATACAGATAGAAGCACATTGTTGTATGCCACCAGCCACCACACTACACCACTCAAGAGGGGACTTCCCTTTTCTCAGTTCCTTAGAGTGAAAAGAATTATCTCTAATCCGGATGAATTGGAACCTGCGCTTTCGGACATGGCGGTACGTTTCCAAGATAGGGGCTATGACCGCAAAGATATTGAAGACGCCCTGAAGAAAATCAGAAGCCTGGATAGAGAGGTTTTGCTACATTCAAGTAACAATAAACCCATTCAACAACGGTGTCATTTTGTCAGTACTTTTTGCACCGCGTCCAGTCGTATTAAACGCAGCATACAGAAAAACTGGCATATCTTATCTAATGATAACAAAATTGGAAAAGTCTGCAAAGAACCCCCCTTGTTTTGTTACAAAAGGGGACGTAATCTAGGAGATATGCTGACGCAAGCGGATCCAGTTGACAAATATGGACTTTCTAAAACCTGGCTTAATAGAAAACCTGGATCGTACCGGTGCCATGGATGTACTAATTGTGGATTTATGCAAACGGGGTCTAGTTATTCCCATCCACATAGCGGGGCTCCAATCAGGATTAAGCATTTCCTCAATTGTGAGTCACGATTTGTTGTGTACATGATCACGTGCCCTTGTGGTCTTCGCTATGTGGGCAAAACCACTCGAATGCTGAAGGAGAGAATTGCAATCCATCGCTCCACCATTAGGAAGGCATTGAACAGTATGGATGAACTGACTGAGCTCAAACATTTGCCAGTGGCTCGACATTTCAAAGAAAAACGGCATTCTTTGGCTACCATGCGATGTATGCCCATCCTTCAAGTGCAACCCCCACCTCGTGGAGGGGATAGAAACAAGATGCTTTTGCAACAGGAGGCAAGATTAATATACGAACTCAAGACCATTTCACCATATGGACTCAATGAGGACTTAAAGTTGGGCTGTTTTTTGTAAATTGGTTTATTATCATCATTATTATTTAGTATATTTATATTCCCAGCACTATCTGGTTCCTCCACCCCCCTTCCCTATTGGTTTTATTGATTGATTGTCTTCTTCACTTTTGGGTGTCTTGTATCACTCGGTGTTTTTTGTTTCAGACCAACTCACAACACAGCCTATAGGCTGACATGGAGCTAACACTGAGCTTCTCGATATCCATTATGGAGAGATTATGGCTTTTAATACTATGTATATACTTTGGTTACATTTTATGTCTCTATATGCCTATTTGCATTTATATATAGCAAGTAGGTTGAATAAGATATGGTCATTGTGTTAAGATGTAATTTAGTTTGGTTCTATGCACTATGTGTTGGTATTGTGGTTCACCTCATACATACCTAGTGGGCAGCGTTTTTATGTTGGCTGTGATTTCATTAAGTGTTTAGTACTGTGCTCACCATTTACCCATTTGCATTTGTCCTTAGCCTGGTTATTTATTTCTCTGCTGACAGCGGAATAGAGACCTCATTTGAGCATGCGCATCACCAGCAAAATAGGTGTATGGTTGGTAGGGATGCCATCGGGTTGCTAATGGATCAGGCGCATGCGCGATCATTTTTCTAACGCACTATGCTTGCCCTCCTCCTCCCATTGCTCAGAATGTGATTACTAGTTGGTAGCGTATTGCTCGTGCGCGAATACAGTTAAGTTAGAGCCGGGTACTTGCGCACTTCTCCCCATGCTGTTAGGGACGCGATCGGGTAGTTAGGAGTTAGTGCACATGCGCGCAGGAGTGTATACTGATTGAGTATGTGCGCCACGCCCCTTCCCCCCCATTGTCAGGGTTCCGATCGGGTTGTCAGGAGCTATTGCACATGTGTGCAGGAGTAACCACTGAGTGTATATGTGCGGCGTGCCACCCCCTTTTGTTAAGTTGTCGATCGGGACACAAGTGGTTATTAGCAAATACATTTCTATGTGCCCTGGTGGGGTGCAAACTTCACGAAGTATAGGTACCCATGAGGATCTAGGGAGGTGAGTTCAACACAGTACGATTGGGTTCAGCCACTATATGCAGCTTTGCCCATGCTTATTTTTGTAATTGCTTTATATGTTCCAACAGAAATGTTCAAGCATGTTGTTGTTTTTTTCTTTTCTAAATCCTGCATATGTCTCTTTATGGTTGCCATGACGCGTTTAGGTAGCATGGTGACGTCACTACACTGCCGACACGTTTAAATCGAGCAGGGCTAGTTCCGCAAGCCGGGGGATGCCCCGGCTTGCTAGCCCCACTCCCTCGGCGTGCCACGCGTCACCGATGCGCGGTCACGCGCATTCGGGTGTCAGCGCCCCCTGCACGCGCGTCCAGGGCTCCCCGAGGGAGCCCTGGTGTCCCGCGATTGCGGGACGGCGGCAGGGGTTTCCGGGGGACCCGGCGGACCCGGCACCGGTAGGGAGAGCGCCCCGATCGGAGGGCGCTCTTCCGCTGCTTCGGCGCGCGCCCGGCACCCTCCGGCGCGCGCCAGGTTACTGCTGCGGCAGAGAACGGGCAAATGCTCGAATAAACTCTGCCGCAGCAGTATATGGACAGCAGTGGCTGATTATGTGATCAATCCTGTAATGGTGTTAAGATCAAGCTGTTCTATTGGTGCTGGTCAGTACCAACATGTCTGAATGGCTGGAATATGTTGTGGGTTGTACCTGGGGTTGTAATCATGATTGTTTGCAGGTGATTTTTTTGTTTGTCATTAGGGGTATATATGGGTGCTTGTATCAGTCTGTTGTGCATTGCCCTGAGGAAGGTCCCGTTATGAGGATCGAAACGTTGGCGGCCCTGTGTTTCACAATACACATTTTTTGGATATCATCTGTGCGGTGTGCTGTCTTTCTTGGTTTTCAGGATCCCCTGGTCACCATACTACTATATATATATATACATATATATATATATACACACACATGATGAACCAATATACAAATAAATGTAGAAGGGTTATCAAAAACATGCTGTACTCAAAATAACACTTCTCCATACAGACACACTACAATAAAATTAATTTCCTTTAATAATCCAAACTGATCTTACAATCAAAATCATCAAATGCCAATCAAAAATCTCAAATGCCAATCAACACATTGCATTTACATTGTATATATGATGCATACAATCTATGCACCATATACATTCTGCAAATGAATGTTAACAATAACATTGAAAGCAAAATACACATACCTCCAAACAAGTGTACTATTTTAACCAATCCATTAAACATAAATCAATTAGCATTCATTAATGACATCCCTAAACAATTTACATTCCATCCCTAACAATTAAACAATTAACTAATTCAAGCCTTTAACAGAACAATTTAGCCTGTGAAAAAATATAAGTACCAACCAGAATTCAAAATGTAAAACCAAGGCTAACCCTGACCTCAAGTACACCATACAATAGCAATAATTACATCTATTTAATTTTAAAATACATTATACACATACACACATTTAAGCATAGCAGCATAGACAAATTAATTTAAAACACATCAAATCAAGCTTTTAAAACAATATCATTTCTTACCCTGTATGTATATATCTCTCTAGACATATATACATACATACATACAGTGGCAAGAAATTATATACCAAAAATAAATAAATACACATGTTAAAAAAGCATTAAAAAAAATTAACCAGTTCAATGAAATACATTTCTTTAGTTCACTTACCATTACTTGACCCCACCGACTCCCTGCTTACTCCCTGCTTACTCCCTGCTTACTCACGAACAAAACCACCAGGCACAGGAACCCATAAAATAAAAAACCATAAAAAAATAAACATTAAATTAAAAATCCAAATCAATCCACGGGTCTTCTAATTGTAATCCATCTTCATCTGTATTCTTCTTTCTTCTATCTTCTTCCGGGGTCTTCTTCCCATCTTCGGCCATGCCCTATCCTTCTTCTTCTGTAGGAGGTCCTTCCTCCTCGGCGTCTGGCTTCAAAATGAGACGACATAGGCTTTTAAAGGCCTATGACGTCACATTTTCATCATGGTTCCCACGGTCCTGATTGGGCCGTGTAAACCATGTGTTTTGGCCGATTTAAAAAAAAAATGATGACGTCACTTAAAGGCAATGAGTGCACAGCCAATCAGAATGGCTTTGCTTCAATTGCCTTTAAGATGACGTCACGAAAAGAAACATGGCCGTCCTCACATGGTACAGTAGCCAATCAGAGTGTGGGAACTCCATCCCTACTCTGATTGGCTGATGGGCAATTCCCCTTGCCGAGCACTGTGGCAAGAACGCTCGACATTTGGTCCGCGTTTCACCAGCACATGTGTTGCGGCAGGTTAGAGATACAAGATGCTGCATCTGTACACCAAAGAACTTACCGGAGACTCCTCAGCAATCAACTGAGGATCATGGACTTCTGCACATCATTGCTGTTGAAGATCATTGCGTTATTGGTCAAGAGTTGGTGCAGCAGTTGAATGTGGAAGGGTGAATGTTCATCCCAGCAAAGTTAAGAAACACATTAATTGTATTTTATTTAATTGTGTATTATTATTTTAGGTTGCTCATTGACTGGCAAAGTGTTTATCTATGCCCCATTCCGGGTATAGATACACACATTGACAATCAATGCATTTTTTGACAAATTATTGTTTTTATTTAATTGTAATGTATTTTATTTTGTTGGATGTTTTTTTTTTAGATTGCCCAATCACTGCATTCTGACAATCAATCCATGCCCATGTTGTGGGCATGGTTTAACACAGTGACAAAACATACAGAACACCTACAAGCTCAAATTGAACCCCCAAAATACCCACAACATATATATAAGCATATAAGTTTCACAGAGGAGTGCTACTGTTGTGGGTATTTTGGGGGTTCAATTTGAGCTTGTAGGTGTTCTGTATGTTTTATAATTCTTGTGCAGCTAGTCTTGGCTGTTTTGGAGGGTGGCAACCTCCTATCCAATTGAAGCTCACTCCCTCCCACATTTAAATGGTTAAAAGCTCACTCCATGGCATCTCCCACTATCAGGGGAACTTGCCTGCATGCAGTGTGATTGTGACAAATCTATTACAGAGTGCTTTTCCTGGTAATGTACAGGTTAATAAAAGCTTCAATCAGACTTAGAACTTTTGCAACTTATATTGACAGATTTATTATAAATCATTCTTCCTGGCAATGCACAGGTTATTAAGAATTTATATTAGTGTAGGGACCCTTGAACGTGGTCTGCCGTGAAGTTTGGCTCAAGGGCTTACAACAATTTGGCCAAAATGTTAAACTAAAAGACCATTTTATTTATTAGTTATTTATACATGTATATTTAGGCACTGTACCGTATATAAGTTTTTCTGGATGTGCACTGAGCTTTGTCTGTGTTTTATGTTATGTCTCTGGTTTTAAATATAAATTGCCATGCTCAGTAGCACTCCTCTGTGAAACTTATATGCTTATATATATGTTGTGGGTATTTTGGGGGTTCAATTTGAGCTTGTAGGTGTTCTGTATGTTTTATAATTCTTGTGCAGCTAGTCTTGGCTGTTTTGGAGGGTGGCAACCTCCTATCCAATTGAAGCTCACTCCCTCCCACATTTAAATGGTTAAAAGCTCACTCCATGGCATCTCCCACTATCAGGGGAACTTGCCTGCATGCAGTGTGATTGTGACAAATCTATTACAGAGTGCTTTTCCTGGTAATGTACAGGTTAATAAAAGCTTCAATCAGACTTAGAACTTTTGCAACTTATATTGACAGATTTATTATAAATCATTCTTCCTGGCAATGCACAGGTTATTAAGAATTTATATTAGTGTAGGGACCCTTGAACGTGGTCTGCCGTGAAGTTTGGCTCAAGGGCTTACAACAATTTGGCCAAAATGTTAAACTAAAAGACCATTTTATTTATTAGTTATTTATACATGTATATTTAGGCACTGTACCGTATATAAGTTTTTCTGGATGTGCACTGAGCTTTGTCTGTGTTTTATGTTATGTCTCTGGTTTTAAATATAAATTGCCATGCTCAGTAGCACTCCTCTGTGAAACTTATATGCTTATATATATGTTGTGGGTATTTTGGGGGTTCAATTTGAGCTTGTAGGTGTTCTGTATGTTTTATAATTCTTGTGCAGCTAGTCTTGGCTGTTTTGGAGGGTGGCAACCTCCTATCCAATTGAAGCTCACTCCCTCCCACATTTAAATGGTTAAAAGCTCACTCCATGGCATCTCCCACTATCAGGGGAACTTGCCTGCATGCAGTGTGATTGTGACAAATCTATTACAGAGTGCTTTTCCTGGTAATGTACAGGTTAATAAAAGCTTCAATCAGACTTAGAACTTTTGCAACTTATATTGACAGATTTATTATAAATCATTCTTCCTGGCAATGCACAGGTTATTAAGAATTTATATTAGTGTAGGGACCCTTGAACGTGGTCTGCCGTGAAGTTTGGCTCAAGGGCTTACAACAATTTGGCCAAAATGTTAAACTAAAAGACCATTTTATTTATTAGTTATTTATACATGTATATTTAGGCACTGTACCGTATATAAGTTTTTCTGGATGTGCACTGAGCTTTGTCTGTGTTTTATGTTATGTCTCTGGTTTTAAATATAAATTGCCATGCTCAGTAGCACTCCTCTGTGAAACTTATATGCTTATATATATGTTGTGGGTATTTTGGGGGTTCAATTTGAGCTTGTAGGTGTTCTGTATGTTTTATAATTCTTGTGCAGCTAGTCTTGGCTGTTTTGGAGGGTGGCAACCTCCTATCCAATTGAAGCTCACTCCCTCCCACATTTAAATGGTTAAAAGCTCACTCCATGGCATCTCCCACTATCAGGGGAACTTGCCTGCATGCAGTGTGATTGTGACAAATCTATTACAGAGTGCTTTTCCTGGTAATGTACAGGTTAATAAAAGCTTCAATCAGACTTAGAACTTTTGCAACTTATATTGACAGATTTATTATAAATCATTCTTCCTGGCAATGCACAGGTTATTAAGAATTTATATTAGTGTAGGGACCCTTGAACGTGGTCTGCCGTGAAGTTTGGCTCAAGGGCTTACAACAATTTGGCCAAAATGTTAAACTAAAAGACCATTTTATTTATTAGTTATTTATACATGTATATTTAGGCACTGTACCGTATATAAGTTTTTCTGGATGTGCACTGAGCTTTGTCTGTGTTTTATGTTATGTCTCTGGTTTTAAATATAAATTGCCATGCTCAGTAGCACTCCTCTGTGAAACTTATATGCTTATATATATGTTGTGGGTATTTTGGGGGTTCAATTTGAGCTTGTAGGTGTTCTGTATGTTTTATAATTCTTGTGCAGCTAGTCTTGGCTGTTTTGGAGGGTGGCAACCTCCTATCCAATTGAAGCTCACTCCCTCCCACATTTAAATGGTTAAAAGCTCACTCCATGGCATCTCCCACTATCAGGGGAACTTGCCTGCATGCAGTGTGATTGTGACAAATCTATTACAGAGTGCTTTTCCTGGTAATGTACAGGTTAATAAAAGCTTCAATCAGACTTAGAACTTTTGCAACTTATATTGACAGATTTATTATAAATCATTCTTCCTGGCAATGCACAGGTTATTAAGAATTTATATTAGTGTAGGGACCCTTGAACGTGGTCTGCCGTGAAGTTTGGCTCAAGGGCTTACAACAATTTGGCCAAAATGTTAAACTAAAAGACCATTTTATTTATTAGTTATTTATACATGTATATTTAGGCACTGTACCGTATATAAGTTTTTCTGGATGTGCACTGAGCTTTGTCTGTGTTTTATGTTATGTCTCTGGTTTTAACACAGTGACAACCAAGGGGTTTATTGGAAAATTTGTTTAAATTTAAATATAATGTATTTTATTTAGTGCTTGTTTTTTATTTGTAGCTTGCCCATTCATTGCCATTGTGGTAACCCATGCCCATATTGTGGGCATAGCTTACCACTATGATAATAAATCGGTAGAAGGGCTGAGGGTGGGGGGTAGTTACCCCTGGGAGGGTGGTTAGGCCACTCGGGTGGGAAGCAGGGATGGGGGGGTTAGCACCTTAATCACCATAGTGGTTACTAACCGCTAAGGTGGTTACGGGGTCAGTGGGCAGTATTTTTTTTTTAATGTTGCTGCCCATGAAAGATGCAAAGGATGCAGAGCAAGACAAGGATCACCTTCATCCTGGCAGGGCTAAGTACAACTTTAATTTACTTTATGCTGGCTATGTAATATTTTATTTTTAATGGTCAAATGTGCTATTTACCAGATCTGTCTAATAATTATTTTGCCCATTACTGTGTGTGTTGGGGGGGAGGTGTAGAGGAGGGGGTGGTGTTGAGTGTCCAGTTCTTGCCAATGTGACTATCTGGGACCCGTTGAAGGCACAGATGACCACAGTGACGATTAAATGGCTAGAGTTTTGTTTTCTAGCAATTTATATATTATAATAATGCATTTTATTATATTGCACTGTAATGGTTATTTGAATGGCCAAAATCCGTATTAGCCATCTTTGACTAATAGCACTTGTACCCATTCCCATTTTCTGAGTCTCCCTGTGGAGATGACTCCAGAATGTCTACGAAAGTCCGGGGATTCAAAATGTACCAACCTGGTGAAAGTGCTAAATATCAGGAAATGTATATAAACAGTTTCCCTAGCAAATGTACGGGGATCCTGGAGGAAGGTAGACATTCTGCCGCTGTGCAAGGGGGCTTGGTCAGGTATGCTAAGCGGTTTAAGTGTGAGATTAGCACATGACCCTTGGCATACCGTGAAGCCCTTTGCCCGGCTGCAGGAACTCTTGGCAAACTTGCCATTGGGTGGGAATTTGCTTCCCACGCCAAGATTAGCTGTGTATTACCCAGTTAGTCTTGGGAGGGTTTTATAAGCACTTGCAGGCTATCGGGATTGTGTTCAACTGTGATCTAGCGTGCGGTGCAGAGACGATTCCATCGCAACAAAGGATTGTACCCCGCTACGAAAGTTCGTTAGAACTAAGGACTTGTAAACGAATTCTGCGGAGAAACAGGGGCTGCAAGCAGTGCCCCTAGCCAAAGACGGTTTAGCATCTCTTGTTTGCCTATCAACACCGCTCCTTGGAATTGATACCTAGAGACTGTATTTCGTGGACTTTCGTTCTGGAAACCTGTTATTTTGCCTCATTCCCGTAAATGTTATTTCATGTTATTTTGAAAATCAAGCTGTGTGTGTTTCTTGTGTGAATAAATTACAATTTATTTTATCTCTCGTTTTGTTCAATCAAAGGATCCAGGTATTTTTGGTGTTAAAAACACTGGTCTCCCGTGACAACCACTATAGAACAAAAAAGTAACAGCGCACAGTCAAAGTGAGTCAGGGTCATTAGTAATAAACAAAATTCTATTTATTGAAAAAAAATTAAAAAGGAGGTATAATGCTCTGCTACGCATTTTATACCTGCTGGTACTTTATCAATAAGTCAGGCACAGATGCTGCAGCAGTACTTATTTAAATCAGCTGTGCATGGTGTTTTATGCCAAAAATGCCATGAAGTCATGATCACATGACCTCATGATGTCAGATGAACACGCAGACACACCCCATTACCATCCAGTGAACATGCACAAGCCCAAACAGGCCCCTACTAAAGTCATGTTTCCCAGTGTCAACAGGAATACACACAGAAGAGAGCAAGACAGAATGGGCACACCACAATCAAATATCTCTATTCAAAGTATGAGAGACATTAATACCAATGAAAAAGGACTGACAGTAAAAAAGACACAAATAACACTTAAATATGATCTAAGTACTAGAACTATGCAATAAATGCAACTAGAATACCTCCAAGTAAGAAAGAACAAGAAAAACCACAGGACTCAAAGATAAATACATGTAAACCATACATTGATATAAAGTATCTTAATGTACTATAATATACAACATACATAAATCCATTAATAGAACTATTGAGGATTGGTAATAAAACAAGTGGAGGGGAGAGAAGAGGAAGGGGAAAGGGAAGGGAAGAGGGAAAAGGGGGAGGGGAAAATATAGGTGGAAAGGAGGGGGAAAAACAGGGGGAGAGGGTAAAGGATGGAAGGGAGGGAGTGGGGAAAAGAAGGGGAAAATGGGCTGGAAAGATGGGTAAGTATTGAAAAAAAGTAACATCCTCGGAAAAACTTGACCGATGTACTATAAAATCAAATGATAAAACATAAAAAAATCAGAAAAGAAAAAAATGTTATGTACTGTATAATGTAATTGTCATGTCAGACTACAGTACTGGATGCAAGGACATTAGAGACCAAAACTGCATCAATGAACCATACTGCAGCCAAAATCAACTAGTCTGAGTCCAAATCACAATCAATTACATAATCAGAATTATGATCCGAATCAAAATAGACTCAAAAATCACCCCGATATGTGAAGTATCAAAATAAGAACATTAGAAAATAAGAAAATAAGAAAAATATGAAAGGTAAATATGTCGGGTAAATAATATCAGACATCATCTCAACTCCATTTAAAAAAATGACACTCTATTTCAACAAATGCCTTACAGTAGGTTCCACACGATATTAATCCCATCTGGGAAATTAATCTATAACATGAAGATCTAATAGGCTTCTCTATGGTCCTGAAAATGCAATGTATACCCACCACGTTCCTTCAATGTGGGGCCTGAAAAGTTTGTATATAGATAAGACCCTCCAGTTGTTTCTTTTCCTACACTCATAAAAAATGTCGTCAATAGCTTTATTAATTGCAACACAGAGTATGTTGTTTATGTCTTGACAGGCTGATGTGGGATGAGATACTGTAACACCTGTATGCCCGCAGACCTGGCCAGTCCCCAGTACCGAGGTGGGTAGGGTTATAACACGCACCCACAGCAGTGAGGGCGTGCCCGGAGTGTGGTAGTGCGTTGCCGGGCCTGTAGAAAGAAGGTTAAGGTATACTTGCAACGCCTTGGGATTCAGAGTTCGGATAGGGATGTCCGTGTGCCAGAGTCTAGGGCAATAGAGATTAGGATAGTGATGTCCGTAAGTCAGAGTCCAGGGATAACAGAAGGCAGCAAAGTCGTATCTGTAAGCAGGGTTCAAGGGCAGGAGAGAGCAGGGTAATCCAGTACAAAGCAGAGTTCAAGCCAGGGGTAAACAGGAGCAGGAACAAACGCTGAAAGACACAGGAGAACCAAGCATAGGACTGCACACACAGAGGTTACAAGAAGCTATGCAGAGCAATGAGCTAGAGGACAGACAGGGGTTATAAAGGAGGGAACACCAATGGGAGAGAGAGGAGGAGTAGAGAGTGAAGTGAGAGGCAGCAGGGAAAGGTGAGAAGGAGAGGGAGGAGACAGGTAAACCAGAGAGGGAGATGGCTTGTACAGCATGGGAGGCGGAGCCAGAGGTCTGGGGAAGATTTCAAGAGGAGCGTGTGCGCGCGCCCTCTGTAAGGTTGGGGTGCGCATGCACAGGCTTTGTCAGGAGGCGCGCGGAGTGATGCACCGCGGGAGCACCCGCTGAGGGAGGAGAGAGACCCCGAGGAGAGACTGCAGGAGGTAAGGGGACCAGAGGGGAGATAGAGGGAGGCCACGAGCAGGGAGTACTGCGGAGGGGATTGAGTGTTTGAGAATATGCGCGTGCCCTGCGGGTAATGCGCGCAGACGCTGGGAGAGCGTCAGGGGCTGCCGCAGAGGGATGGATGCGGGAGGAGTAAGGGAGAGCAGAACAAGGAGGCAAGGAATGGAGATCAGAGGCAGGGGAAAGTGCGGTGCCGGGGACACATGGAGAGGAAGGAATCCCCTGAACCGTCACAGTATCCCCCCCTTGAGGATCGATCTCCGGGCGATCCTGCCATGGTTTCTGGGGAAATTTCTGATGGAATTGCCGAAGAAGTTTGGGAGCATGGATGTGACGTGACAGAATCCATGAACGCTCTACTGGGCCATACCCCTTCCAATGGACGAAGAACTGTATGTTATTTCTGGACCAACGGGAGTCAATTATAGAGTGAATTTCGTATTTTTGCTGTCTGTGAGTGGTCACCGGGTTGGGTTTTCGGGAACGATCCGGGAAGTGAGAGCTCTGGATAAAGGGTTTGAGTAGGGATACTGTAACAGGGGACTTATCCCTGTTCAGTAATGTGCCTTTAATCCAGCAGTGTGGTGGTTAACCTCTGGTAGTTAATTACTAAACACCACCTGCCTGATTAGATGGCTTAGAAAGCCTGTCTTTTGAAACAGGAAGTGAGAACTCTTTAGCTGACACCTGAGCTGAACTTGGATACACACTTGTCTTGAGCTCTGCCAAAAGATAGCAGAGCTGCTTTCAAGACACAGGGAAAACTTCTAAACCTGTATGCTGACAAACCCTGAAGACAAGGGAGCTGAAGCAGGGACAGTAATGATTTTCCCTCCAATCCACAAGGACCAAATAAGACTTCTAAAACCTGGATGCTGATATTTTCTGTGCACGCATGGGTGCGGATCCAGGAGAGCAGAGAAGCTTACAAACAGATAAGACTTTTATTCGTAAGAGACTGCTTATATCTGCTTATTGCATGCTATGTTTGGGGCTAGGGAGAAATGCTTGACTAGGGAGATGAATTGATTGCATAGTGTTTTCACTAGAAATACTCCGAAGTGAACGGAAGCTTTGTTCCCCCCCCCCCCTTGTTTGGATGTTTTCCTGATAAAAAGGAAAAGGCACAATAAAGCCTTATTATAATTTCACATTATAAAGCCTCCTAATTGCGTACCTCTTTGAACGTCCGTCCACATATGGTGTCCGAGGTGGGACAAGAGGTGTCTTTGTAGTTAAAAAGGACCGGAGAGTTTTATGTGAAAATTTGTTATGCTTTTTTGCCTACAAACAAATCTGGGAAACTTAGAGAAAAAAAAAAAAAAAAAAAACCTCATGCAGCAGAGATCAGAATTAAAGGGACACACCACTGCACTGAAACGTACA
This sequence comes from Ascaphus truei, assembly GCF_040206685.1. Lineage (NCBI taxonomy): Eukaryota > Metazoa > Chordata > Amphibia > Anura > Ascaphidae > Ascaphus > Ascaphus truei. Next base: position 92,743,922 of record NC_134485.1, read on the forward strand.
CTGCATTGAAACTTACAAAAACACAGATGGACTCTTTACCCCAATCCCAAGAGGAGAGAGACTGCTGAAGCAGCTAAAACTTTATTTGCCTATCGGAAAGCGTAATATGGTCATTGAAATAGGGGTCTTTGCCTTTCAGCCATAGTCAGGGTTCAAGAAGTGAGTCAGCCCTTGGAAAGGGATAGGTGTTTGTTGTTTTCAAAAGTTTCGCTGAAGAAGTGAATACAGATGGTGACCCACGAGTGATACTGATTTTGCAAATAAAGGTTGCCACACCGCATAGGGCTAACAGCATTGAATGGAGTATATGCAGAAAAGTGTGAAAATTGATACAAGACTGTGCTGAAGCAAGGGATTTTTTAGCAAACAAATGCTGAGTGTAAAATTGCCCTATAAAGGAAAAGGTTTTTCAAAGCCAATTGCTGAGTGTTGAGTCCACTGCAAAGAATTTTTTTTCCTGCAAGTAAAAAAGTATGCCTATTATCTTGGGAGCAAAACAGACACCCAAAGTGGGAAGTGGGAATGCCGTAATACCCAAAGATGAGACTGAAAATTACTGAACTCAGGCAGAAAACCAAATTCTGTTGCTGAAGCGGAGGGATGCACCTAGCAAATAAATGGTGTATAGCAAATAGACTTTTTTTTTACCTAGCAACTGCACAATCTTGTATACCTGATAAAAGAAAATGCATGCACTGACTGCTGATATTGGAAAAAAAAAAATTACCCAAGAAAGAAAAGTCTACAGAGATGCCTGTGAGAGCTACGATCTCTACAAGCAAAATATGCCCATCTGTAGGACTACCACAATTGGGGGTTCTAGCAAATACAGTGGCAACAGCTGCAATAGCACCTCCTGAGGTCAGGAAGAAAATTACACCTGATAGCCTAAAAATGGAGGACAAAATGCAGCGTTCCTGTAATGAACCCTACCCCACGGAAGAGTGGCCCTTCCAGTCCAATAAAGGGGAAGACATATATGAACCCTACCCCATGGAAGAGTGGCCCTTCCAGTCCAATAAAGAGGAAGACATCTCTTACGGGGAACCCAAACCGAGTCACACCCACAAAACACTCCAAGAATGGTGGGGGTGCCTGAACTCGGCACGAACAGAAAAGACCACTCCCTTTGATGACGAATATGATCAGCAGGAGACAGAGCGGGAGCAGTGGATCACCGAATATTTCTGTCAGCTAAAGCAGCTGCAAGAAAAGCCTGGCATATATAATGAAGCTGCTAAAATTTCAAATGAAGATGGAGACCCAAATATCCCTGAAGGGACGGTGTCATCCAAATCAAAAAGGCGGAAAAAGACAAAGAAAAGCTGTTCTTCACTTACCGTGGAAGTAACAGACACGTCCGCAAATCCTGTGGAGAAAATCGGGGACAGAGTTGCCCTGCAGCCTAGAGAAAATGGAGAATTTGTCCCACAGTTAACCGAATATCCAGAGGGCTCAAGGCAGAAGTCGGGTACCCCAAAGAAGTGTCTGTCCGGTGCCAACAGTGAGGAACCCTCAACCAACCATCCCAGAGAAGCGGAGCCGGAACCAGTGAGTGACGATCCCTTCACCAGCCCTGAAGACTCCCTGAAAATTGCCAGGCGTGACTGTGACCTACTTCGAGAACAATTGAAATTTGAGACAGCAGATAACACAGAGCTACAGAAAAATAATGTGAGGCTACAAAAAGATGTGCTCACAATTTACTCTTTAGCCAGGACAGAATTGGACGATCTCAAGACTGAGCTAGATACTGCAAATGCTACTATTTCCGCCATGAATGAAAAGCAGAGCCAATCTGATAAAATGGTGGCTACGCTAAAGCGGAAGTATGAGGAGGCACTGAAGCAGATGACAGTCTTCCAGCAAGAGGTTCACACTCTTCGCATAGAGCTGAATGCCTCACAACAGGAGATCAACAGTGTCTAGATAGAAGTGGACGTATCTCAGAAATAGGTTCAGACACTCCGCAGAGCACTGAATGCCTCACATCATGAGACCAACAGCTGCCGCACAGACCTGGAAGTTTCCAGAAAGGAACTACACAGTCTCACTGAGGAGCTGGACATTGTTAAAGAAACTATTGGTAATCTTGATGCAGATCTCAAAGTCTCTCAGAAGGAGCTTCAGACCCTCAACCTAGAGAAGGAAGTCTCACGCCAGGAGATGGTCAATCTCAAAGCAGATGTGTGTAAATGGAAGGAGGACTGCAAAGAAGCCCTGAAGAATACAGAGACTGAAAAAGGAGAAAATTCAAGATTAAAAAGAGAAAACTTAAAACTGAAAGAAGAAAATTTTCAGTTAACAGAAGAAGTCAAGGAAAAGTTTGACGCAGAGCACCGACTGCAGAACCAACTGCAAGGTCTGCGTACACACCTCCAGTATGCTGAGGAGAAGCAGCAAACACTACAGGAAGAAAACTGCAGGCTGCTAAAGAGGTACAAGCGCTGCAGGAATGTCTGAATACCCAGTACGTCCCCACAGAGCAGTATGAGGAGCTAAAGGCCACGCTGCATGTCTTCAGAGCATCGTTGGAAGCGGAGCTTCGATACCAGGTGACTCTGTATGAGAGGGAGCGTGAGAAGGCTCAGAAACTTTCCTTGAGTCAGTACACCAAGGAGAAAACAGACGCAGCGGCAACCTTGACGACAAAAATTACAGAGCTCCAGAATATGAAGGAGACTCTGATACAGATTCCTCCAACACAGAAAAAGGTATTGGCTCTGCCCAAGCACCAGTATCCCACCGTAACTAATGCCCGCAAGGCCAAGGGTACAGTAAGAGTTGGGGACTCCACACAACTTCAAAACAAAATTACAAAGTTTGAGCCACCAAAGAAAGCACTAGCCAAACCTACAGCTGCCCAACAGGCAACAAACAGAGGTAGGAGTGCAGAATCAAAGCCAGAAGAATCCTTAGCTGAAGAAGCTGAACTGGCGACTCCGTGGTGTGGAGAAGCAGCAGAAAGACCACTTCAAGAGCAGATAACTCTAAGGGCTAGTCCTAACTGCTCTACAACTGTTGCCATACACTTTGTCTACAAAAAGAGGAGTGCCCGACGCAACAGAATTCTCAAGACCGCGCACGTGATAAAAAGACTTTACGTGGAAAAAGTCCTCCTCGAGCGACTGAGGAGTGCTGATCTCAAGCATTTTCGGGAGGAGACAAAAATAAATTGGAGAAAGGGCTCCAATCCCAGCGGGACAGAGGGTTCTCTTCCTCCATCCACTCTCATTCAAGTCACAGAGATATCTAGAATGAGAGTGGAAGGATGGGCTTTGGCCGTGGTAAGCCCGAGCTTCCCACAAACAGGGGAGGTATGTAACAGGGGACTTATCCCTGTTCAGTAATGTGCCTTTAATCCAGCAGTGTGGTGGTTAACCTCTGGTAGTTAATTACTAAACACCACCTGCCTGATTAGATGGCTTAGAAAGTCTGTCTTTTGAAACAGGAAGTGAGAACTCTTTAGCTGACACCTGAGCTGAACTTGGAGACACACTTGTCTTGAGCTCTGCCAAAAGATATCAATAGCTGCTTTCAAGACACAGGAAAAACTTCTAAACCTGTATGCTGACAAACCCTGAAGACAAGGGAGCTGAAGCAGGGACAGTAAAGATTTTCCCTCCAAACCACAAGGACCAAATAAGACTTCTAAAACCTGGATGCTGATATTTTCTGTGCACGCATGGGTGTGGATCCAGGAGAGCAGAGAAGCTTACAAACAGATAAGACTTTTATTCTTAAGAGACTGCTTATATCTTCTTATTGCATGCTATGTTTGGGGCTGGGGAGAAATGCTTGACTAGGGCGATGTGAATTGATTGCATAGTGTTTTCACTAGAAATACTCCCAAGTGAACGGAAGCTTTGTTCCCCCCCCCTTGTTTGGATGTTTTCCTGATAAAAAGGAAAAGGCACAATAAAGCCTTATTATAATTTCACATTATAAAGCCTCCTAATTGCGTACCTCTGTGAAAGTCCGTCCACAGATACATGGAACACAAAAGGAATCCTCATGGTGGGAGGAAGTGCCAACAGATATGCGACTGGATTGATCCTCTCTAATATCTTGAAGGGACCCAAAAATCTCGAGGACAACTTTAGAGACGGGGTCTTGAGTCTTATATTTTTTTGAGGACAACCACACTCTGAACGAAGGGCCCGGTTGACGACGTCGGTCTGCCTTTGTTTTTTGTCTTGAGACGGCAGTTTGTAGGGTCTTAAGGATCCTCTTCCAAGAATTCTGAAGGGTAGAAACATGAGAATCCGCTGCGGGAATGCCAGAAGGGGGGGAGGAGAGGGGAAGGCTGCTAGGGTGAAAACCGAAATTAATGAAGAACGGGGACTCTTGCGTAGATTCGTTTTTAAGAGAGTTGATCGCAAATTCAGCCCATAGTAACAGATCCACCCAGTTGTCTTGAGATTCGGAAACGAAACATCCGAGATACTGCTCTAAGGTTTGATTCATTCTTTCTGTCTGACCATTGGTTTGAGGGTGATATCCAGAAGAAAAAAGAAGGGAAATCCCAAGTCTCTGGGAAAACGCATGCCAGAATTTAGAAATGAATTTAGAACCTCTGTCAGAAACAATCGAAATAGAAACACCGTGCAATCTGAAAATTTCCTTAGAAAAAATATCGGCCAAAGTAGCAGAATTAGAAAGACCCTTGAGTTGAATAAAATGTGAGTGTTTAGAAAATCTGTCTACCACAACAAGAATGGTATTCATTCCTTTAGAATTGGGGAGTTCTACAATGAAATCCATAGAGATGTGTTTCCAAGGTTGCTCCGGAATGGGGAGAGGCATGAGAAGACCCGAAGGTTTGTGATGGGCAGATTTACTCTGGGCACATACCGGACAAGCACTAGTGAAATCAAAAATGTGCTTGTTCATCTTAGGCCACCAAAAGGTCCGTTTAATAAGATCCGCTGTCCTCTTGAAGCCTGGATGACCAGGCAATCTAGAAGAATGTCCCCAAAGTAAGATTTTGTGGAGAAATTGTGGAGCTGCGTATAAGCGTCCCTCTTGTACCCTTAACCTGCTGGGAATGTGAACCTGGGCTTTGTTGATTTCATCCAACACATCAAAATTATTGGCAGAGATTATGCACTTTGCAGGAAGAATAGGTTCCTTGGACTCATTGGATTCGTTCTCCGGGGCGAACTGGCGAGAGAGAGCGTCTTTTTTGATATTTTTGGTACCCGGAATATATGAGATGGTATAGTTGAAACGGGAAAAAATAAAGAGACCAACGGGGCCTGACGAGATCCTAATCGTCGAGCCCCTTCGATATACAGTACATTTTTGTAATCGGTGAGGATGGCAATAGGCTCCTTGGTGCCTTCTAGAAGATGCCTCCACTCCTGAAGTGCCAATTTAATGGCCAATAACTCACGATTTCCAACATCATAATTTCTCTCGGCAGACGAGAATTTGCGAGAAAAAAACCACAGGGATGGAGTTTTTCCGTTGGAGAGGATCTCTGGGAAAGTACTGCACCGGCTCCCACATCCGAGGCGTCAACTTCTAATGTGAAGGAAAGAGAGGTATCAGGATGACATAAGATGGGTGCAGAGATGAAGGCTTTTTTGAGAAACTTGAAGGCGTCAATGGCTTCGGGGGACCAAGACGTGGGATCGGCACCTTTTTTGGTCAGAGCGGTGATGGGGAGAGCAATGGAAGAAAAATTACGGATGAATTTCCTGTAATAAATAGCAAAGCCGAGAAAACGTTGCACGGCCTTGAGAGAATTTGGCAGCGGCCAATCGAGAATCGACTTTAATTTCTCTGGGTCCATAGAAAAACCCTGGTTAGAGATAATATAGCCTAGGAAGGCAGTAGATGTCTGGGGGAACAAACACTTCTCCATCTTGGCGTATATGCGGTTCGCACGGAGCCTAGAGAGCACTAACTTGGTATGGTGAATGTGTTCATCTAAGTTTTTAGAAAAAATGAAAATGTAATCCAAGTATACGATAACAAATGTTCCCAATACATCCCGGAAGATGTCGTTCAGAAACTCTTGGAAAACTGCAGGAGCATTGCATAACCCAAAGGGCATCACTAGATACTCATAATGTCCAGATCTTGTATTAAACGCGGTTTTCGACTCGTCCCCTTCCCTTATACGAATGAGATTATAGGCCCCTCTTAAATCGATCTTGGAGAAGATAGAGGCTCGTTGGAGGCGATCAAAAAGTTCTGAGATTAGGGGAAGGGGGTAACGATTTTTTACTGTGATTTTGTTGAGTCCGCGGAAGTCGATACAGGGTCTTAGTGATCCATCCTTCTTCTTCACGAAGAATAAGCGTGCACCAGCGAAGGAGGTAGAATTGCGGATGAATCCTTTCTCCAACTTTCCTTGGATGTATGACGTCATAGCCTCAGTTTCTGGAACGGACAAGGGATAGGATTTCGACTTTGGGAGGATGGTTCCTGTAATTAAATCAATAGGACAATCGTATGGACGATGGGTAGGCAGTACTTTAGCCTGTACTTTGTTGAACACATCCAGGAACTCATGATACACGGTCGGAAGAATCAACAGATTGGATGGAACGGAATCCAAACCGGCGAACACCGCAACAGGTGAAGACGTAGAGACTGACTCAGCAGAGGAAGGCCACTGGATAGGTAAGGTGCCGGTCCAATCAATGCACGGATTGTGGAGTTGCAGCCAAGGCAATCCTAAAATAACCTGAACGGTGGGAGAATGGAAGATATCAAAAACTATTACCTCCTTATGACCGTCGGCCAAGGTCAGAGTGAGAGGAATGGACTCCCAGATGATGAAGGCTGGCTGGAGCGGGCGACCATCAATAGCCTCGAGGCCAATGGGTGCTTTTCTCTTGTCCAGGGGAATTTGGTTCTCAGAGGCGAATGTATGATCCAGGAAGTTACCACCAGATCCAGAGTCAATGAAAGCTTTAACTTCTAACAGGAGGTCAGGGCCCACCAGCATTACAGGAAGCATGAACTTCTTAGGGAGATCCTTAGGGAGAGAGGGGCAAGAAGAGATAGTACCCAGTAGAAGCCCCTCAACCTTTACTGGGTGTTCCCGTTTCCCGGCTTCAGGGAACAGTTCTGGAGACGATGTTCTGAAGAACCACAGCAGTAACAGAGTCCCTTCTGACGGCGTCGCATTCTCTCCGAAGCCCGAGGTTGTTGGCTACCGATTTTCATTGGTTCTGGGGTGTCCAATGCCAGGAAGGGCGAAGCTGACGACCAGAGAGAGACAACCGGGGAAGAAAGAGAACGGGAACAGTGTCGCTTATGACGTCGGTTCTGGGTGCGTTAGTCCATTCGTATGCTGAGAGTAATCAGTTCTTACAGGGTGGAAGGCCGGGCATGAGTAGCAAGATCATCCTTCAAGGTGTCAGAGAGACCGTGCCAGTATGCGGCGGCAAGTGCCTCATCATTCCATAGCGTACTTGACAGCAGATCTTCGAGCCTGTGAAATATGAAATAGAGAAAAAGCGTCCGTCTCCCGCCGTGCGGGAGTGTCAAACACTTGCTGGACTTCACGCTTACATTTAGGGTAATCTTGGGTTAATTCAGTCTTATGTTCCCAGAGGGGAGAAGCCCAAGCGAGGGTGTCTCCGGTGAGTAAGGTATAAATGTAAGCCACCTTAGAACGGCCAGTAGGAAACTGTGAGGGAGACATTTCAAATTGCACCTCGCATTGGTTTAGGAATCCGCGGCAAGCGAGATGGTCCCCATCATACCAGTTGGAAGGTGTGATACGTGATCCAGCATTACCATAGGTCATAGAGACAGGGGGAGACGGTGCCACTGGGGTTTCCTGGATAGAGAGGTTAGCAAGTTGCTGGGAAACAGTGGTCAGCTGGTTTCTCACAAATTGTAAATTGTTCCAAGGAAACACCTTGACCCACCTCAGGGGGGTCTGCATTTGTTGGGCTTTGCATAATGTAATGCCTGTATGCCCGCAGACCTGGCCAGTCCCAAGTACTGAGGTGGGTAGGGTTATAACATGCACCCACAGCAGTGAGGGCATGCCCGGAGTGTGGTAGTGTGTTGCCGGGCCTGAGCAGGATAGTGATGTCCGTAAGCCAGAGTCCAGGGATAACAGAAGGCAGCAAAGTCGTATCCGTAAGCAGGGTTCAAGGGCAGGAGAGAGCAGGGTAATCCAGTACAAAGCAGAGTTCAAGCCAGGGAGATCCAGGGGTAAGCATGAGCAGGAACAAACGCTGAAAGACACAGGAGAGCCAAGCATAGGACTGCACGCACAGAGGTTACAAGAAGCTATGCAGAGCAATGAGCTAGAGGACAGACAGGGGTTATAAAGGAGGGAACGCCAATGGGAGAGAGAAGAGGAGTAGAGGGTGAAGTGAGAGGCAGCAGGAATAGGTGAGAAGGAGAGAGGGAGGAGACAGGTAAACCAGAGAGGGAGATGGCTTGTACAGCATGGGAGATGGAGCTAGAGGTCTGGGGAAGATTACAAGAGGAGCGTGTGCACGCGCCCTCTTTAAGGTTGGAGTGCGCTCGCACAGGCTGTCAGGAGGCGCGTGGAGCGCCGCGCCGCGGGGGCACCCGCCGAGGGATGAGAGAGAACCGGAGGAGAGACTGCAGGAGGTAAGGGGACCAGAGGGGAGGCAGAGGGAGGCCTCAAGCAGGGAGTACTGCAGAGGGGATCGGTGTTTTAAAACATGCACACGCCCTGCGGGGAACGTGCGCAGATGCTGGGAGAGTGTCAGGGGCTGCCACAGAGGGACGGATGCGGGAGGAGTAAGGGAGAACAGAAAATTTGGATACTGGACTAAGACTAATCAAAAAACTTATCCCACCCTGTTTCTAAACATTTTTCAGAATGCAAAAAGGGGGTTGGCGGGTTAAGAATTCTTCTTTCATGGGGATTGACAAATTCCCCATGAAGGACCATGGTGGGGATGCATTGAATTTTCTGGACCGTAGAGAAGCCTTTTGGATCTTCATGTTAAAGACACGTTTCTCAGATGGGATGAATATCAACTCGAACCTTTCGTTTTTTTAAATTGTGTCATTTTTTTTTTTAAATGGAGTTGTTGTGATGTCTTATATTATTTACCTGATACAGTATATATTTTTCATATTTTTCTTATTTTCTTATGTTGTTGTTTTGACCCTTTGCATATTGGGGTTATTTTTTAGTCAATTTTGATCAGGATCACAATTTTGATTATGTAATTGATTGTGATTTGGACTCAAACTGGTTGTTCATGCCTGCAGCATGGTTCATTGATTGTGTGTTCACCGCATATGGTAGTCAGTTTAGTTTTTGGGTACTGTAGAATTTTAAGGCAAGCAAGATATTAGGCATATTATGCCTATTAAGAGGTTAATCAATATTTATATTTTAATAATGTTTGTCAGGTTACTCATTTTATAATTGTATTACCTAACCCAGCTACACATTATAGGCAACTTAGTTATCATAACTGTTATTAAAGCTGGAAATGTATCCTGCATGGATTTGTGACAAAAAAAGAAAACTGCCCAAGGTTATCCTGTTATTGCTGGACTTCATTGCGAAAATTGGAAAGCATGGTAATAAGTTATTTTGGGGAAAATAAAGCACATTACATCTTTCTGTAAGAATATTTTCATTTTTTATACTGGAGAAACTATTTTTCACAAAGAAAAGAAAAAAACACAATATTTCACGTAACACATTGAATCTCGCCCTGCTCTCTTCTGTTATTCTATTTCTCATGTTAGGTTTCCAGACCGAGGAAAAATAACATTTGCAAAAATGTATTTTCTCTAAACATATTTGCTATTATTATATTTTCAGTAAATTATCTGCCAAATCTTTTGTGTTGTGACTAAGTACAATTTTAGTTATCAATACACATTTGCATACAGTAGTTTGTACAGTATTTGTGATGACAGTTTTAAAGAATTCCACTCTAGAACATATGCCACCTTTCATAAAGAACTGCTCTGTTTATCATACAGTGATAATTTATTGAAGAAAAAAGTAATTGTCAGAGAAAAATGTGTTTAAGATTTGCACTTTATTTTATATGATGATATGTGAGAATACTGTACTTGTTCTGCTTGTACTCTGTGGTATTATGGTTTCATTTCCTGTTTAACTAGAGCCTTAGGGTTTACAGTTTTATTACTTTGCTGCTACAGTTTTAATCTTTCAGATGACAATTAAAGTGGACAGGTACATTATGTATAATACCCCACTAGCAGAAAATTACCCATATTTAAATTGTCAAGAACAATCCCACAGAGATTAAAATAATGTTCGAGGAACTAGAACAGAAATCATCAGTCTTTTAAGTTAAAATGTGGTATTTAAATTTAAAAAAAAGTATCAGGAATTGCTTTAATTATTTTACTCTCACAATATACAATTATCTAAGATCTTGATACATTGTCAGATTTTTTTATAATAGGAATTAATTCTGCAATTTTTAACCTCGAGAACAGTGATGTATATTTGTAGCTACTGTACAGTATGTGATTTTGCCCTTTTCTTGTTAAAATAGAGGATTATGACTTTGAGCACATACAGTAGAGTACAGTATATTGAGACAATATTAGCAACATTGGCTGTTTTCTAAAACAATAAGTAAGACCACCTGCAAGGAATTCCTGGGCCATGCCTAAATAACTTGCAGTCAGGCAAAAAATATATATGTTTAACGGGAATTCTAATATATATTCAAATGGAACAAATGGAAAATGAAATACAGTATGAGGAAGTCATATACAGTTGTGTGAAAAAGAAAGTACACCCTCTTTGAATTCTATGATTTTACATATCAGGACATAATAACAATCATCTGTTCCTTAGCAGGTCATAAAATTAGGTAAATACAACCTCAGATGAACAACGACACATGACATTACACTGTGTCATGATTTATTTAACAAAAATATAGCCAAAATGAAGAAGCTATGTGTGAAAAATTAAGTACTCCCTTACTGCTTCCATAGGAATTAAGATGCTAAGAAACAGACAGGTGCTGCTAATCAAATGCCCTTGATTAATTGATCATCAGCAAGTGTGAGCACCTCTATAATAGCCGAAGTTTTAGCAGTTTGCTGGTCTGGAGCATTCAGGTGTGTGTTAACACAATGCCAAGGAAAGACATCAGCAATGTTCTTAGAGAAGCATCTGTTGCTGCCCATCAATCTGGGAAGGGTTATAAGGCCATTTCCAAACAATTGAACCCTTTGCGGTCCAATTCATTTTCACTAAGTGCGCCAGCAAGTCTAATTTATTTTTCGTAAAAAAAACCACATACAGCTTTTTTTTTACTGCGCACTCACCGCGCGCACACTCTCACCACGCGCACACTCTCACCGTGTGCACACTCTCACCGTGCGCACACTCGCACTGTGCACACTCGCACTGTGCACTGCGCACACTCTCACCGCACACACTCTCACCGTGCACACTCTCACTGTGCACACTCTCACTGCACACACTCACAGTGCACTGCACGCACACTCACTGTGCACTCACTCACTGTGCACACTCTCACAGCGCACACTCTCACTGTGCACACTCTCACTGTGCACACTATCACTGCGCACTGCGCACACTCACTGCGCACTGCGCACACTCACTGTGCACACTCACTGCGCACACTCACTGCGCACACTCACTGCGCAAACCCTCACTGTGCACACCCTCACTGCACACTGTGCACACTCACTGCGCACACTCACAGCACTCTGCGCACACACAAACTGTGCACAGAACACCCCACCTACCCCCTACCTCCGGTGTCAGCTGCTTTGTCTGCAGGGCTGGGGCTGGGTGCAGGGCTGGGGGGGTAGAGGTGGGATCAGTGCGGCTGCTGGGAGAAGGGGTATGCAGGGGACTCACAGCACACACACACCACACACACACAGCCACACCACCCCTTCCCCCTACCTCCGATGTCACCTGCTTTGTCTGCCTGTGCGGATCGGTGCAGGGATGGGGGGGGGCTGGGGGGCGATCGGTGCAGGGATGGGGGGGGGAGGAGGAGGGATCAGTGTGGCTGCTGAGAGAAGGGGAATGCAGGGGACTTGTGCTGCAGCCGGTGCCTCACTCCACATCTTCCTCCCTCCTCCTCCCGATCCGACATTGGACCGCAAGTGGCAAAATATTTTGTCGGATATAGTCCGACATTGGACCGGAAAGGGTTAAAGTTCATCATTCTACAGTGAGAAAGATTATTCAAAAGTGGAAAACATTCAAGACCGTTGCCTATCTTCCCAGGAATGGACGTCCCAGCAAATTCACCGCAAGGTCAGACCGTGCAATGCTCAGAGAAATTGCAAAGAACCCAAGAGTTACATCTCAGACTCTACAGGTCTCAGTTAGCATGTTAAATGTTAAAATTCATGACAGTACAATTAGAAAAAGACTGAACAATTATGGTTTGTTTGGAAGGGTTGCCAGGAGAAAACCTCTTCTATCTAAAAAGAACATGGCAGCACGGCTTAGGTTTGCAAAGTTGCATCTGAACAAACCACAAGACGTCTTGAACAATGTCCTTTGGACAGAAGAGACCAAAGTGGAGGTGTTTGGCCATAATGCACAATGCCACGTTTGGCGAAAACCAAACACAGCATATCAGCACAAACACCTCATACCAACTGTCAAGCACGGTGGTGGAGGGGTGATGATTTGGGCTTGTTTTGCAGCCACAGGACCTGGGAACCTTGCAATCATTGAGTCGACCATGAACTCCTCTGTATACCAAAGTATTCTAGAGTCAAATGTGAGGCCATCTGGCTGACAGCTAAAGCTTGGCCGAAATTGGGTCATGCAACAGGACAATGATCCCAAGCACACCAGCAAATCTACAACAGAATGGCTGAAAAAGAAAAGAATCACGGTGTTGCAATGGCCCAGTCAAAGTCCAGACCTCAACCCGATTGAAATGCTGTGGCTGGACCTTAAGAGATCTGTGCATAAACAAATGCCCACAAACCCCAATGAACTGAAGCAACGTTGTAAAGAAGAGTGAGCCAAAATTCCTCCACAACGATGTGAGAGATTGGTACAGTCATACAGAAAAAATTGACTTCATGTTATTGCTGCTCAAGGTGATTCTACAAGCTATTGAATCATAAGGTATACTTAGTTTTTCACACATGGCTTCTCCATTTTGGCTTTATTTTTGTTAAATAAATCATGACACAGTGTAATAAGTCATGTGTTGTTGTTCATCTGAGGTTGTATTTATCTAATTTTAAGACCTGCTAAGGAACAGATGATTGTTCTTATGTCCTGATATGTAAAACCATATAATTCAAAGAGGGTGTACTTTCTTTTTCACACAACTGTATTCCAGTGTTCTGGATAGAAGCAGATGGTAACACCCCCTACTTGTCATTAAAAAAAGGGGATTACGTTTAAGTGGAAAATTGAAAAGGTGTATGGAATTGAAATCATTTTGAAAGCATGGAACTTCATTTGTATGTGTTATACAGTGTCTGGATTACTTACAATATTCCACGCTTCTAATAATAATAATAATAATAATAATAATAATAATAATAATAATAATAATTATACAAAATATTGTTAAAAACAAAAGCAGTCTTGTTGAATTATTTTGTCATAGCAGCGAAGGGACCTTTCCTTAATAAAAAATACAATAGCACCAGGATCTCTTCTGGTATAGAGAATAATAATAATAATAATAATAATAATAATAATAATAATAATAACAATACAAAATAATGTTAAAAACAAAAGCAGTTTTCTGGTATAGAGAAAAAAAATCTCAAATGACAGTCTCTGTGTTAAATTCTTATTTATTTTCATGAACGTGGAAGTAACACAACGTTTCACCTCCTACACTGACTTTTCATCATGTGAAATGCAAAGAATAAGCAGTTATTTATAGCTAAATTTGGCACCAAACACAGGTGAACAAGAAGTGACACTGATAATCAAGAATAACTAAGTCTCCTATGCAGTATTAAAGTGTATATAATTAGGATACATATTATAGGAAAATTAGTTAAAAAATGCAGTCTAAATTAAACTACAGCTGAAATGCTGCATGATTCACAAAGTGTATCAATCCAATTGAAGCAGGCAGGCACATATTACTTACTAAGCATCTCTGAAATGCAACCCTGATACGAATGCCCGGAACTCACACTAGACTCCTATCAATCCGCCCAAAATGATTTATCACAAAGACTCTGTGTTGGAACTCAACCCGGAAGTTTGCATGTAAATATGAGCGATGCTATATACTACAATCTAACAAATATTCAGTAGAAAGATCTAACAGTTATACAAAATACATGATAAACTGTAGTGTCGACAGTTATTCTAACACAAACCAGTGGCAATCGCCAAAAAGACCCAGGTACATGCTGGGTACATGCTGGGTTGTGTTTAAGGCAAGTTTAAGGCATTTCTGCATTGACTAATGGCCCATCAGATTAACAGCGGGGGTCCCTGGCAGTCCCATTCAAGAATGGGACTGCCAGTGACAACTGCTGTGTTAATCCGGTGGGTCATTAGTCAATGCAGAAATGCCTTAAACTTGTCTTAAACTAGCCAGGTTACACCCAGCATGTACCCAGCATGTAACCGGGCTAGTTTAAGGCAAGCCATAGAATACTTGTTGTCTAGTCTGTACATAGTAATGCCTAATGAAGTAAAAGCACAGTAATAAAATATAAACATTACAAGTATAATAAAGTCTCAACTACAAAAAAAAATCTAAAAAAAAGATTATGATAGAAAACCAAGGAGAACAAGGGGGGCATTTTTTAATAGAGTTTCACAGATAACATCTCAGATTCATTCAATTCCCTGCATCTAACCATGTTGAATGCAAAAAATCCATTTACTTTCTCTCTGGAGTAAGAGCTAATTTCGATTCCCTTCCCATTTTATGGAGCTAACAGAATCTATAATCTGACATTTAAATTGGCTAACATTATGCTTGATTTTCAGGTTCATCTATCTTTTTAAGAGCTTCCCTGATTTTATGCTTGTACTCACTAAGGACCTCATGCAGTAAGTGCCGATAAGACGTTTATCGCCATTTTTTCGCCAAATTTGCCCTCTCGATTCATTAAGCGCCGATAAGTGGGAAAAATCGGCAATTTTTGTTGCCGATAAGCCACTTATCGGCACTTTTTGAACTCGGCTGAATTCAAGTAGCCCTGATCAGCTTTTCGCTGCTGATCGGCACTCCAGAATGGACAGTTTTTCGGCAATCCAGCCCGCCTACTAAAGTTGGCAAGTTGGTGGAGGAGAAGCATCGGCAAGGGTGACACTTAGAAAAAAGTCTATCCCTACTCTGATTGGCTCTAGTACCATGTGACAGGCTTTCAATGACGTCACATCCGTTCTCCCCCAAGCCTCTGTCACATGGTATACTAGAGCCAATCAGAGTTGGGAGGGAGTTCCCACGTTCTGATTGGCTACCGTACCATGTGAGGACGGCCATATTTCTTTTAATAACGTCAATTGAAGCAAAGCCATTCTGATTGGCTATGCTTTCATTGCCTTTAAGTGACGTCATCATTTTTTTTTTCTCGGCCAAAACATATGGTTTTCACGGCTTCCTCAGGGTATGAGCTATGAGGCTATGAGCCTGAGGAAGCCGATTACTCAGTGAAACGCGTTGCTCGAATTGGTGGCAGTTTTTGTCCTACGGAGGCTTCCGTAGCCAGTCCATACAGCCGCAACCATAGCAGAGCAGAGAAGTGTCATCACTCTGCACCCCGGACCCGGGGCGGAACTACATGCTGTTGGGGCTCGTGACTGAGCTACGTGGGAAGGCCAGAAGTTTATTGTGTATGTGAGTTCTTTGTTTATTTGTATTTTATTAATAAATGCCATTGTGTAAAGAACCTTACTGAGATCGTGCATCACTTGTCCCCCCTTTCACTGCGGGACCGGGGAGAGACACTCACTGACTTCAAGCAATTAGAGAGAGATTTCCTGTTGGAGTACTGTTGGAGAGCCATCCCTTGCGTCCAGTATAAGAGCTTGGACGGGTTGAGTAAACCACAAAGATACCAGAACCTTTAACATTACTCACACTGGGCCGTGTGAGTACATATGTATTAACATACTACCTATACCTTATTGATTATTACACCTGGGTTTGGAGAAGTCAGGACCCATCCTGAAAAGATACCAAATCTATTTGATTTTTGCTTACACACGGCCGTGTAAGTATATTATTATAAACTTGGCCCCCCAAACTACTACATCAGAACGTTATCAGCCGTATATCGTTTGCATCTGTACTGTGTATTGTCCTAATCCCATGCTCCCCCATTTTTCCGTTTTCCATATTGTGGGGCAGTGTATAGTTTTTATTGTGTGTACTGGGGGTGGGGGGTGGGGGTATTGGCCCCAAGGTTATATGGGTAGGCCTCTCTTGTGGGTAGTGGGTGAGGGGGGTTAGGCCTCACGGGGTGGGGGTTAGTGTGGGAGGGTATGTAGGCATCCCGAGTGGTGGGTGAGGGTGGGTTAACCCCTTTATGACTGTAGCGGTTAATAACCGCTATGGTGATAAAGGGGTTAGGGGACATTACATTGGATGTTTTCATTCTTGTGTCTGTTTTGCAGCAGCGGATAGGGCATGGGCAGGATGAAGAGGAGGATGGCCTTCATCGTGGCAGCCGTAAATGGGTGAGTGCTATATGTATTTAATGTATTTATTGTTGTTTATGTATTTTAAACACACAGGGGGTCTATGTTATTTATTGCCCCCAATAAACATGCTATTCTGCCTTAACCCCTTCATTGCCTTAGCGGCTATATGCTATGGTAATGAAGCAGCATTTCTGTATTTTAATAATATTGTGCGGAAGCATGGGGTCCCCTGAGCTGAACCGGATTTATTTGTGGCTCAGAGACCCCCTGCTTCCCAAGTTACAGGCCCTGGTTTGGGGCATCAGTTACAGTGTCGCCGCCATATTTATAGTGGACACGGCGCGAATGGGACGCTATAAAGATGGTGGCGACACTGCCACCCGATGACACATACCGGGGCCTGTAACTCGGGAAGCAGGGGTCCCTGGTCCACAAAGCAATTCGGTTAAGCTCAGGGGACCCCCTGCTCACAGTACACTATTATTAAAAATACATTCATGCTGCTTCGTTACCATAGCACATAGCCGCAAAGGTAAGGAACGAGTGTTTATTGATATGTGTGTTTTACTCATAGTGTAGATGTGCAGAGGGTCTCCGGAGCTGTACCGCTTTGGTTTTAGGTCTGGGGACCCCATGCTTCCCGAGATACAGGCCCCTTTATGGGTGCCGGTATCCCTCTGCTTTGTTTACATTCCGCGGTCACGTGATCGGGACCTTTAAATGCAGAGGGATACCGGCACCTCATAAAGGGGCCTGTTTCTCGGGAAGCAGGGGGTCCCCCGACCTGAAACCAATGCGGATCAGCTCCGGAGACCCCCTGCACATGTACACTATGAGTAAAAGTTGTTTATAAATAATTTATATTTTGCTGATGTTTGCGCTGAGAGAGTGGCTGGTCTCTCTCTGCTGCAAACACCTATCGGCAGAAAAGGCCTATCTGCAGGTTATTCGGCACAGGCTCATCGGCAGTTTTGCTTTCGCAGTGATTCGGCAGGGATCGGCATGGATTCAGCCCTTACTGAATACTGCGAGGGCAAATCGTAAAAATAAAGCCTATCGGCAACCCTTGGCGATTGCAATTTTTCGGCGCTTACTGCATAGAGCCCTAAGTATTTTCTTGAAGGGACAGAGGGTTTTTCTTGTCCACAAGGACAGCAAAGAAAATAAACCACATCATATAAATTACATGTTTTAAAGCCATTCATTTCAATGGTCTTACCTAATCCAGGATGACTAAATTAATCTCCTTTTAGGTCAAAATTACAATTTGAACAATGCAAGCATGGAAATGTGCCATATTACCTCACAGATAAATATGATTGTGAATCCAAGATACTGTAGTACTAACGTCTGTACAGTAGGTACTAAAGAATCTCGTATATTCCTTGCTCGCCTATATGAAAACAGCAGAGGAGTTTTAGCAATTTTCTTTCATTTAGGGTCACTGTCCAGTATCCTCTAGGGCCTCATAACACTATTCATAATGTAATTTGAAGCAATAGTGTAGGTGAATAGAAAAGGTACCCTAGGGGCTTTCTAATTAGACCCTTGATTTTTAATTGATTAATCTACTGCTGCGGCAGCTTTTATTCTAACAAATCACCGTTTTTTCCCTGGCTTGTTCTTGGAATGTGACGCTCTTCACCTGGCGCATGCCGCGTTCATTTTGCGTTCCCAGCCACGGGTCATGTCCGGCTGACGTGAGGTTTATGCGTTTATTGATAATGGTTCGGATTTAATAGGCTGCAATGCTTCGCGTGTCCGCCAGATGACAGATATTCATGAATTGTAATGCGCATGCGCTTCAGTAATGTGTCGGCTTGCAGGTATTTCGTTTAAAAAAGATACTGTACAACAGTGTGCCATTGTAACTTGGCCTTGAGACTGAAGGAAGAGGTTGCAAAAATGTATCAATTTAGGCTTTTCATATTAAAGAAAGACAAAGACCAGTTTCGGTTACAGTATTCTCCAGAGGCCCGCCCACCATGAGTGTTCAAGTGCAGCCCGCTTTCCAAAAACCCGACAGAAGTTACGCGTATTTGATTTGTGCCGTGATTAATGCAACAGAGGATAAGATGGCAAAAGTTGTTCAAATTTATCAGTATTTTATCGAAAACTATGACTTTTACAAATTTTCGCCAACTCCTCATACGTGGAAGCGTGCAGTAAGGAAAAGGTTATGTAGCGATCCCTGTTTTCATCGTATTGAGACACAATTTGTTGGAGGGTATGGGTGTGTATCACCGGATTTTTCCGGTATCTATGACCATGAAGGCGGCAAAAGGCGAAGGGTCATATTAAAACCAACTACGAAACGACAGTCGCTGCCAAGCAATGCACCAGCACAGGCTTCCAATGACGGTCCCGCCGTCAGTGACAACCCTGAACCTGAGACTGAGCCGGATTTCGCGTGCAGTTTTGATGAAGCTTGCATGTACCTAAACAATTTCCAGCCTCACCAGCTGACTACAGGTGGACTAGTCCCGCTGCAAACTATCAACGTGGATGATCAAGAACACTGGACTGGCAGTGGACCGGCGCCGGCGCCAGCTGAATGGGAAATACTATGGTGAGTATTGTTGCCGTATTATTTTCTGCGTTTTTTTTTATTTTGACAATAATGTATAAATATCGGTGCGATTCGAAAGTCAAGCGATTCTCCTGTAAGCAATATCATTGGCTGAGCGGCTTCTACAGTACTGTACTGCAGATACAGAACAATTGGTGGAACGCTAGGCGCATGCGCATGTGAACAGGAGAAAATTATTGGTGGGGCTGGCTGGGTACTTCTTTAGGGGGCTGACCATTACTGTACATTAAAACTTTTCTTTTTGTTTTTCCTCAGAAAAGAAAACGGCTAATGGGGGGATTTCGATGGATAATATCGCGTTGTGTGAAAATGCCTGCACATTGCTGAATCAGATTTAAAACCCCACATCTACAGTTTTTTTGCCCTTGTTCCGGCCGTACAGTATACTGTGTAATAAACCCGAAAAAATAAAACTATGCATTTATTCTACATTTACAGTATCATTTACATTATGTGTGTTCTACTGTATACAGTGCCAGGTTCCTAACATCTATGGGCAAAATGAATTTTATTTCTAGGTGCCCTAGAATAGAAGTTCCCACGCCAATTGCCCTAGTTCCCAAGCCAATTGCGCGATCATTGCTCTTTTTTGACAATGTTGCCAATCTTGCGGCTTTGTGGTCTGGCAGTAAAAAAACAGTGCAGTAAGCCTCGACATTTGTTACACTGTCAAAGGAGCAAATGGAAACAATGTAAGACAAATCAACGTGTTCTTTTATTGTTGGAGTCAGTACAAAAACATTTATTTACAAATACTGTACAATGTTGAAACATTTTAAGTGCACAGCAATTCAAAACATCAACAGGTGTATGGTTTACTGCTACAGTACATGTGTGAAAACATTTGTCAGTCAGTATGGTTTAAAGTCACATGTTTAAAATACAATACATTCTTTAATATCTTTAAAATATAAATATATAAATATAATTTAAAATTATCCGTTCTGTGGGTCTGAGCGGGTTGAAATTGCACCAGCACAGTCCTAGAGGGCACCAAACAGGGCAGGTTTTCAGGGCAACCTTAAAACCGTGCCTGTTTGCGGCTCCCAGGGACTGGAGTCGTGCATGTCCTGTGTAAAAAAACACACAACAACGCTTTGCTCATTTTCTGCAGTTACTGTAGTCATTGTGTTTTTAATCCGTCCCTAGCCAAGCGTCAATCGGCTGACTGCGCCTGCGTGTACTCTAATCCTTTTAGAGATGGGAGTTTGCTGCTTACAGTGCATTAGTCACCCTTCCTACCAACCCCCTCTCTCCACAGAGTCGTTAATCTTCTGAATATTGCCATTGTGTTCTTAATCCGTCCATAGCCGAGCTACAAAGCCTCAGTGCGCCTGTGTGTAATCACACCACCCCCCCCCCCAACCCTTAGAGGCTTTGTTTACGGTAACGCTTTGGAAAATCCCCTCTCGAATTTGAAATGTAAATCTGATGTGCACAGCATTGTGAGAATTGAGAGTAAAAAAAACATTAACTGATTCATGTTGTTTTTTCATTCATTCTTACAATATACTGTCGGGGGGGGGTGGTTGTTGTCAATGATTACGATAACCAGGAATGTGAATAAATATTTATTATATTTCATCAGGGGAAAAAAAAATACAAAGATAAAAATAATCATGAATAATACATACTGTAGCCTTTATTAAATTCTTCTGGCAGATTGAAATCGGAGAAACATTTACAAAACATTTGTAAAACATGGAGATACATGAAAAATGGACATTTAAATGAATATTAATTAATAATATATATATATAGAAAATCTACTGTTTGTTTTTGGTGCCTGAGGCACAGGGAGTTAAAGTGACTTGCTTTTTATGTACTGTATTTGGGGGTTGTATTTGGGGGTTTATTGATCAAATTATTATGATGAACTGCCTTTTGAAATTACAGTACTGTTAACTATTTTAGCCACACACCTCCAGAGTCATTCATTTTCTGCAGTTACTGTAGTCATTGTGTTTTTAATCCGTCCCTAGCCAAGCGTCAATCGGCTGACTGCGCCTGCGTCTACTCTCATCCTTTTAGAGATGGGAGCTTGCTGCTTACAGCGCATGAGTCACCCTACCCTACCAACCCCTCTCTCCACAGAGTCGTTAATCTTCTGAATATTGCCATTGTGTTCTTAATCCATCCATAGCCGAGCTACAAAGCCTCAGTGCGCCTGCGTGTAATCACACCATCCCGCCACCCAACCCTTAGAGGCTTTGTTTACGGTAACGCTTTGGAAAATCCCCTCTCGAATTTGAAATGTAAATCTGATGTGCACAGCATTGTGAGAATTGAGAGTAAAAAAACCATTAACTGATTCATGTTGTTTTGTCATTCATTCTTATACTGTAGGGGGGGGGGGGGTGTGACACTGCTGACACTGGGACCTTTCCATAAAAATGCTCTGAAGATCAGTTTCCAACTTCCACTTATTAGGTTGGGAATTGCACCATCCTAACCTGTACGTGAGTGCAGTGATGTCCTCTCGTTGAAGGTTAATTGTTGCCACTGCCCAATTGAAAAGCTGAGAGCTGTGATGGTGTGCGGTCATCATGGGAGAGGCAGTGTTACTGACTGTTTTAGGTTAGAAGGTGTTATGGTATCATCTCATGGAGGGAGAGGTGATACTACAGGCCGGACTAGATGGCAGAGATTGGTGATGTCTTCTCATGACATAGTCAGTGCTAATTTTCAGTTTGGAATGACAATGCCTAATGGTGTCCTCTCATGGAATGTTTGTCATTGAATTTGTATTTCACCACAGGGTATGGTTGGTTAATTGTGGACACGTTAGGCTGGAACTCTGCATACAGTATATGGGATTCTGGCAAGGTCTTCTTAATTTATGTATAAGATTGTGAATAAAATGCTGTGGTTTCTTTCACACACAATTCTGCTTGTTATGTTGTGCATAGGCATTAAACATGGGGAGGTACATAAAATGGTATAAACTCAAAGGCAATGAAGAAATTGAGGAATCCTCCAGTTGTGTGTACAGTATATTCAAAATATGGCTTTAGAATTTAACTATGTAGCCAAGGGCCCCTGGCTATATCCTTCTACTGGCCTCAAAACTATAAGTCCTGATAGGAACAGGCAGTGTTGGGGTTAAACTCCTGCACAGGGTCAAGCCTGCAGATGCAGCCTGGATGGGTACTATGTTGCCTTATCCAGGGGCAGGCCTAAAACAGCAGTTGGAGTGTCATACCTGGGGAAGGTACTGACTGGGTCACATGTATATGGTATGATGCCTGCCAATATCTGGACCTGCCCTGTGATGGAGCGGGGTTACAAGCCTTTTCCCCCAGGTGTAAAAGCTGACACGACACCAAATTGAGGGTGTTGATTATGGAACAGTGTCATACCCTTTTCCCTACAAGAGGGCCAAAGAGATTGGGGGGTCTGCTCCGGGGCTGGAGAAGAGTAATGTTGTTATGTAATAAACATGCTGTTGGACCAACTATGGTGCGTGCTTATTGGAAAAGAGTATTGTCTTTAGGGACCATCCTGCACTCAGCAGGATCCTCATCGGATGGAGAAGCTGCACAGTAAAAAGATGGAGAAAGCCTGTCCTGTTGCTGCTCCCAAATTCCAACTGCGGAACCACTCAGACCCCATGAACCAGCAGGTGAGCGACAGCACCGGGGACAATAACCCTGTAGTGGCCAGATATTCTGTGGCAGGGGGGAACTGGTGCTACAACTATAAGGTGACATCTAACTCTGTCCTGTGACCTCTTCTTTTTTCTCTGTACACACTCTCTCTAGGTGACCTAATAACATCTTTTGGGTTTAAATATCACCTCTATGCTGCGGGGCGTGCCGATGACGTCCACCAGTGCAGTCGGGTGAAAGGAGAGCTCCCGAGACCCACTCAAATAAACATAAAAAATAGACACTTTTCGTCCGGATAAAATCCTCCAAAAACCTCCCTCTTGCCTCCCGATAACACAGGGATGTCAACCAAGGGGTAAAACCAGCCTACCCAAGGGGTTGGGAAGTATTTTACCCCCGCGAAACAGCACTCTGACACAGGGGGGGAAAAACAAGATGGCGGTTCACCGCCGGGAACACGAGGCACACAAGGCCGCACAGATCATGCAAGCCCAGTTACAACTCCCTCCCCGGACGGGGGCATCACAAAAGAGTTCCTGGAGGAACTTCATGCTAAATTGCAGAGGACTCTACAAGCTAACCTCAAGGAAGCGGTGTCAGCAATTAAGCAGGATATCCAGGGCCTCCAGGAGCGCACCACATCGCTTGAAACAAAGCTCGAAGAGGCCCTTAAACACCAAACTGATGCGGATGAAGAAATTATCCGGCTCGGCCGAGAAATCCATTCCCTCCGCGACGGCCTGGAGGATCAGGAAAACCGGGATCGCCGTCAGAATCTACGGATCCGAGGCATCCCGGAGACGATCCTACCAGGCCACCTAAGGGAATATGTGACAGACTTCTTCGTCTCCATATGCGCAGAAATCGATCAACGCGCCCTAGAGATCGATAGAGCGCACAGAGCACTGGGCCCACGATCCGATGATGCAAACCGACGGAGGGATGTTATCGTGCGGCTCCACAGCTACACCACGAAGGATAAGCTCATCGGAGCATGTCGAGTATAGGACAACATCATGTTTAGAGGAGAAATACTCCAGGTCTATAACGACCTATCGAAGCAAACGGTGGATCGCCAGAAAGAAATGCACCCTCTAACACTGCTCCTCCGAGAGAAGGGCATAAAATAAAAATGGGGATTCCCCTTTAAAATGTTCATCAACCATAAAGGCAAATACCTCTCTATAAGACACCCCGACGACATGGAACCCCTAGCGAAGGCCTTTGGCCTGGCCCTGGTCCCTCTTCGATCTGCCGAATCAACTGGAAATCGATCCAGCGACAAGGAGGACCAGCCGACAAGGACCTCGGAGAGGATCGCGGAGAAGCGACACCCCCGGGAGAAATGAGGTAACGGATATTTTACCTACCTGTTCAGCCACCCCTGAAGAGCCTCATCGTCTGCTTCCAGACGACAAAATGGCGGTGCGAGAGGCTTAACTTCCCCCATCGAATTCCAGAAGTTCTGCAGCGACCGCTGTCCCTCCTGCGCGGCGCATCCCCTTCTACTGCCATCTCAGCACACGGACCTCCATGACGGGCCTGCCCAGACATCGAGCATCTGGCTTCGGAGAATACTCGGTAGCCCACCAGACCCTACTCCACGCGGAGCATCTCGCTGCCCTCCCCCTCCTCGGCTGAGGGAGGATCAATGCATCACCGGAGGCCACGAGCAGAAGCAGACCCCGTCTTTCCCGGGAATCGATTAGATGGACGACCGAGCCCCAGGACAATCCTTGTCCCAGAACGCTGCACTCCGCTGATGATCCCTAAGGGACAGGGTCTGTAATGTTGTAACATGCACACACCTTCCCAGTTCGTTTTACCCCTGCTACCCCAAGTTACACAGCCCTCTCTTGGCTGCAAGTAGTGCTGTACGACTGACATTGAGTTTACTCTGCCTTAGATAAGGACCCCCTCCACTGATTTTCCCCATCCCTCCCCCCGCATCTCCCCATCTCCCCGTCTCCCCTACCTCTTACCCCCTCCCATTCTCCCCCCCCGTCTTTCCTACTCCCCATTCCCTCCCACCCCCCCCCCATAGACACCACTCCCACCCCCCTCTCCCCCCCTAAACTGCGACCCCTCACTCCACAACCCGAACTCACCTTCCCTCTCCCTACCCCCTCCCCAATGATAACCCCCATAATCAAATCTACATTGATGGACAATAACCTGATAGAAGTTATATGGCAGGATCAGTTAACCTGAAAGACACTCACAGTGGAAATGCTTTCTTTTTTCCTTTTAAGTTTATGTATTATTCCTTATTATTTGAATGTTACTGTTATGTATCTCTCACGCAAAAAATAACCACTTGTATTCAACGGGAGCTGAAAGATGTTAGAACTAATGATGTAACCCCCTCCTCTAGCCCCATCCCCCCTCAACTCCAGGCCACATCACACCCACCCCCTCAAAGTCCCCAGGCCTCTCCCAATATGGCTAAGTTCACTTAGGAAGCTTCTCTGCGGCCTCTCCAGAACCGAGTCTGCACCTATGATCAACGGTGTGGGCTATACAGGCTCTCACCATAGACCTGGCTCTGACAGTACTGATGAATGGATTTAGTCACCAGTGCATATCTTCATTAGGGACAGACATCACATTGGTCTAACTTAGCTCGCATTATGTCACACAGTATCACTGTTTTTATCCACAGTGTGTCAATTAAGTGCGTACCGTACGCCTGGATACACTTATATGGAGAGTGTCTTTGAGTGGGCTCTCACAGGCTCCTCCTTCCTATATCACTAGGCAGCTACTATCAGTAGCGTTTGATCCCCAATATTCATTAGGGACATTACCATATCTACCCACCTAATCGCAGGCGGGTTATCAAGGATACAGTCACGTGCTGTTTAATACAATTTAATTACGTTTTAACACCCTATTTTTTATTCATGGTTATAAATAAAGCATATTTTTAAATTATACAATATTACATTTCTTGTGACTGAGTGCTGAAAGACTGGGTCCTTTTTCTTTCACATGATATAATCACGTCTCCATCCAGTCAGCACCTCACCGTGGTCTAACACTAGCTGTGCGGGTTTCCTTTGCGTGTACCATGTTTAACCACAGCTGCTCCAATTATATAATGCCTGACAAATAGCTCTGATTAGCTAGGATACACACCGATGTGTCTATCGCGCTCTCCACTAATGGCACAATAGATAAAGCCTATAAGAGGCCTACTATAGAGATGCATCCCCCCCACCCTTACCCCACCACTGACCTCTCCTCCCCCTCCCCCCTCCCGCCCATCTCCCTTTCCCCACCCCGTCCCCTTCCCCCCTCTCACCCCCCCCCTAACACTCTTCGAACACCCACACCTCCCCTTCTCTCTCCCTCCCCCCCAATAACCTGCTGATCCACGCCTTAGTAAATGCTCAACCTACGGAGAGCTGCGCTCGGGAAGCAGACTATGAGAGATCACAAGACTCCCCAAACACTATGACTATAGTCATCGCGATCACCCCTACGCATAAGAGGCATATTATGCGATGACGGGCACATACTCATACACATAAGACTACCCGGCCACCCCCCCACTCCTGCCCCCCCCACCCCTCCCTTTACCCCCCCCCGCCAACCCCTACACACACCCCTCCCCCCAATCCCCCCAAGCAATTCATCCCATTCCTGGGTCATCCTCGCCCTCACTCCCACCTTCCTCTCCCCCTTCCCCTCCCCTCACACACCACTGTTTCAAGCTGTCGAAGCTAAGAAAACTAAGGAGAGTCTTCCCCAGTGGGACCCGCACAGGAGATCACATGGACTTCTAACTATATAATATGCAACCAACTGTCTACATAAGGCGTACAATATATGAAGACTGATATCCACTCATTTATACAATGTACTCCGCTCTCCCCCCCATACCCACCCCCCCCCCTATGCCCTATCCCATCCCCCACAGCCCTGCAGAATTTGCAGTACGAAGGTTTTTTCTCGATTGCCATATGGGAAGTGTATACAATTGAACCAATGATATGACTAACATGCTGGAAACACATTATTGTAAACTGTGCATTCTAAACCCCTCCCCACTCTCCCCCCACCCTACCCCCTCCTCACCCCTCTTTCCCTACCTCTACCCACTCCCCCCCTCCCCATCTGCTCCACCCCTCCTTATTACTATTAAAAAAAAAAAAAAAAAAAAAAAAAACAACAAACTCTTCTCACCCACGTACCCTTCCCCTAGACCTACAACCCCGTCTCTATTCCCCAAACCTCTCCCAGGGTCACAACAAAAGTAGTAATCCACCCCAAGCTCCCAAATAAATAAATAGGCGCACTCCCCTGCAAGACCAAAGGTCCTAAACTTTCCCCTCTCATGGATCTTCACCTCAAATCCACCCCAGTTAAAATGGGACTACTATGCCCGATACGGACGAAAACAGAGATCCCCAAGGGTCTCCACCTTGCCCGAGACTGCTGGAGGTCATCACCGGACCCGCCCCCCAAGGGTCTTAAACCCTACAAGCCGGTCCGTAGTTCAGACCAGATCTCAACCTTTACGACCCTTTCAGGGTAGACTTTCTTCCCCCCACTTTTCCCCGCTGTTACTGTCCCAGCGGGCTCCCCTCCTTACCCATCCTCTCCCCCCCTGCCCATCCCGGCTGAGAACCCCTAACCTTATAAATAACTAAAGAACACATCGAAGCTTGACAGAGAGTAAGAACCCTCTATTTAAACTCGAGCCTACACCTCCCTGCCTAGAAGGGAGAACCCTCACCAACTAGAGGAAACCTAGAGCCCATGGCCCATCAACAAGCATTAAAAATAGTGTCCCTGAATGTCAAGGGCCTAAATAACAACAGAAAACGTAGGCTTGCTCTTCAGGAAATAAAAAGTCTGGTGGCGATGTTGTTTTCCTTCAGGAGACCCATTTTACGTCTCAAGACCCACCCAAAACATTTCAACAAACTTACCCGATGAGCTATTTCTCATCGTTCAGTAGTAAACGCAGAGGGGTTGCCATTCTGATCCGTCAGGGCACTCCATTTAATTTAACAAAAATCATGGCAGATCCAGAGGGAAGATTTATTGTGGTCTACGGTTCACTTTCAGTTTATGCAATCGCCCTCGTTAACCTCTATGCTCCAAATGAGAACCAGTCAGAATTTCAAAAAAATGTTCTAGAAAAGATTGATCCAAATTATATATCCTCCCAGCTAGTCGCGGGAGATCTGAACATGGCTCTCAACCCAAACGAAGACAAATCGAGCACCCCAGGACGACAACACTCAACCCAATCCCAAAGATTGGGGAAAATTTTTAAAGATATTATGGGTGAGTTTTTCCTAGTGGACATTTGGAGAACACAACATCAGGGACAAAGAGATTATACCTTTTACTCGGCTCCTCACCAGACCTATTCACGTATTGACTATTTTCTTGCAACCAAGAATGTCCTAGAGGCGGCCACTAAGTCAGATATAGGCCCTATTACGTGGTCAGACCATGCTCCCATCTCCCTGACCCTATCCATTCCATTTGTCAAATCGACCTCATACAGCTGGAAACTAAATGACTCCCTATTGAACCACGCCGAGATTGGCAGAGATATCAAAAAAACTCTGAAGGAATATTTTAGAATAAACAAGGGTTCAGTCTCTTCTCCAGCAATCCTATGGGAGGCCCATAAGGCGACAATTCGAGGAAACCTTATCTCAATTGCCACCCACAGGAAGAAAACTAAAACCAAATTAACCAAAGAGCTGACAGATAAAATAATCTCTTTAGAACAGCTGCACAAAGCTAATCCCTCACGGAGAATATACAAGCAATTGACAACCGCTAGGAATGACCTACAAGTGATCCAAATGGACAATGTACAAAAAGCTCTAAAATGGACGGGTCAGAGGTATTACGATAAAGGGAACAAGGCCGATAGACTTCTTGCCAGCAAGTTAAGAGGAATACAAAAGAGGTCACAGATAAATGCAATAAAAAATATCTCTGGTGAGATAGTATACAGTGAGAAAAAAATAGCGGAGGAATTTACCAAATTTTATACCAAATTATACAATCTGAGATCTCACTACGCAAATTTGAACAATATTAGCCTGCCGACAGCTATAGATTACTTAAGTGAATGTGTACTACCCTCACTAACAGAGGAGGAAAACACAAGACTAAATGCAAAAATAACTTTTGAAGAGATGTTGGCTGCCGTGAAGGCATCAAAAATATCCAAAACGCCGGGCCCCGATAGTTTCACTAATGCCTACTATAAAAAATTTCTACCTATCTTATCAACCCACTTATTGAATTTGTTCAACTCATTTTTAGAAGGAAGTCCTATCCCTCCCTCAATGTCGTCCGCTAATTTGGCCATAATCCTCAAAGAGGGTAAGGACCCCACCCAATGTGGAAGTTATAGACCAATTTCATTGTTGAACAACGACCTCAAATTATTTAGTAAGATCCTGGCGAACAGACTAAATCCTATCCTGCCGAGACTCATCCACACAGACCAAGTCGGCTTTGTCCTGGGCCGCCAAGCCTCGGACAACACCCGCAAGATCATTAATATAGTAGATCATACCCACCTGAAAAGGCACAAAGGCTATGCTACTGAGTTTAGATGCGGAGAAGGTATTCGACAGGATTGATTGGTTATTTCTAGACCACACGCTAACAAAATTTGGCTTCAAAGACTCATTTCTAACAGGAGTTCGGGCGCTCTACCAAAACCCGTCTGCTATGGTATGCTTACATGGGGTTGGCTCTGAAAGGTTCCAAATCAAAAATGGTACGAGACAAGGATGCCCCCTATCCCCCCTTCTTTTTGCCCTTACGGTCGAACCACTGGCGTCTAAAATTCGAACAAACCCAAATATTCAGGGTGTAGCTATTGGAAAAGAACACTACAAAATTTCCCTATTCGCTGATGATATCATTCTTACTCTGACTAAACCCCAAACATCCCTTCCTAACCTTCAAAGGGAACTAACAGAATTTGGAATGATATCGGGATACAAAATAAACAGCGATAAATCCGAGGCTCTAAACCTTAGTCTCCCAGATCCCGAAGTTAAATTACTCAAAATAAATTTCAGTTATAGATGGTGCTCTTCACACATTAAATATCTGGGAATTAATGTGTCAAGACATTACCGGGATCTATACCGGGATAACTACCCGAAACTATGGGAGAAAATTAAAAAAGATCTAGATCAGTGGGAAGGTTACCAGATCTCATGGATCGGGAGGATGATATCTGTTAAGATGAATATACTCCCAAGAATGTTATACCTATTTCAAACACTCCCGACCCATGTTCCGGGCACTGATCTGAAAAACATACAAAACAGAATATTCCATTTTATTTGGAAGGGCAAGAGGCCCCGAGTCGCCAGATCGGTCCTACTGGCACCAAGATCCAAGGGGGGCCTAGGAGTCCCAGATCTCCAGAAATACTACCTTGCCGCGCAACTAAAGCAGGCAGTAATGTGGAACACAGACCCGGCCCTTTGTTGCTGGGTAGAAATGGAAACTCAATATGCCAAAATGCCTTCTCTACAAGCCTGCCTTTGGAGCCTAGACAGAGGAGATGGGCAGACACATAACCTTAAACTACAGGCCTCAATACACACTTTCGAAACATGGATGAGATGTAAACATAAACATGGCCTATCCTCATCAAGCTCCCAATTGACACCTTTCACCAACAACCCGAAATTCCCCCCGGGTTGTGGATCTAGTCTGTTCGACCAACTCAAACGACGCGGTATCGGGCGATTGCAGACCTCCTAAGCCTTGGGAAGCTCCTGAGCTATCAAGATTTAAGGGCCAAATATCAAATCAGAGAATTGGACACATTCAAATACCTTCAAATCAGACATTTTATCCGTCAAATATGCCCACTTCCAGAATACCCCACTCTCACGCGATTTGAATATCTCTGTAAGGTCAAGACCCATCAGAAAGGGCTTATATCTGAGATCTACCGGACCTTGGAGAATCCAAAGGCCTTTACCCAGCACGATTATATGCTCAAATGGGCCTCAGACCTGAGCATCCCTATAGACAGAGAGACTTGGGAAGAAATCTGGCAGGCAACCTCAGAAACTTCCCTATGCACCACAATAAAGGAAAATATCTATAAAGTTATGTTTGGCTGGTATCTTACCCCAGCACGTTTAAACCAAATCTACCCTCTGGCATCCGACCAGTGTTGGAGAGGCTGTGGCAATAGAGGGGACATGGTCCACATCTGGTGGACATGTCCAGAAATTGTGAAGTACTGGACCAAGGTCCAAATTTTGCTAAAAGAGGTCACTGACCTAGATCTACCTATTGAACCACTGACCTTCCTACTGGCCAGACCGATGTCCGACATTGTCCGACCAACTAGGAAATTAATATCCTTCATTCTCACTGCGGCGAGATGTGAGATAGCGGCCTCCTGGAGGAAAATGACCACGCCAGCCTTGGGATCGATTAAAAAGAGAATAAATGAGGTGATGCACATGGAGCGGCTGACTGCCGTCCTTAGACAAAACCTCCCTGCGCACGAATCAGTTTGAGACCCGTGGTTTCTTCTAACCCAGGACAGACAACCCGCCTCACCAAAGGTAGGGAACAAAAATCCCCTCCCCCAAAGACACAAAAATCCTGAGCAGATAAAACTTTAACTTACACATCAATCAAATCCCCCTCAGTCAGGAGGCAAATCCCCTTACCCACTCTACCCCTCCCCCCCTACCCTCCCCCTCACCCCCTCCCCTCTCTGCCTTCCCCTCTTGAAGGCAAAACCCCGTCTCGACAACTTAGTTTGTCTTTCTTTATTCCCCCAAAAACTGTTAAAACTATTAGGTACTGTAAATTGCATTGTATTTTTGTCTTACCTGTTGTAACAATGCCTAATAAAAAACTTTATGGAAAAAAAAAATATCACCCCTATGCAACACCTGACCTTACACCTGCTATACAGACAAAAGTTTCTGAATGTCTCTCTGCTATATCATCCTGGATGGCCCTCCGTCGCCTTAAACTCAACATGGCTAAAACAGAGCTCCTCATAATTCCTCACAAACCTAGCCCTACATTACTGTTGGAACTACGATCATCCACCCAGTAGCCCAAGCACACTGCCTAGGGGTCACACTCGACTCCTCTCTCACATTCGCCCCTCACATTCAAAACATTTCTAAAACTTGTCGCTTTTTCCTCCGCAATATAACAAAGATACGCCCTTTCCTCTGTTGCTCGACTGCTAAAACTCTGACTCAGGCCCTCATTCTCTCCCGTCTTGATTACTGTAACCTCCTGCTGTCCGGCCTTCCTGCCTCTCACCTGTCTACCCTACAATCTATCCTAAATGCTGCTGCCAGAATCACTCTACTCTTTCCTAGATCTGTCTCAGCATCTCCCCTCATGAAATCCCTCTCCTGGCTTCCAATCAAATCCTGCATCTCACACTCCATTCCTCTCCTCACTTTTAAAGCTTTACACTCTTCTGCCCCTCCTTACATCTCAGCCCTAATTTCTCGCTATGCACCACCCCGACTCTTGCGTTCTGCTCAAGGATGTCTTCTTTCTACCCCCTTTTTATCTAAAGCCCTCTCCCGCCTTAAACCTTTTTCACTGACTGCCCACACCTCTGGAATGCCCTACCCCTCAGTACCCGACTATCACCCTCTCTATCCACCTTTAAGACCCACCTTAAGACACACTTGCTTAAAGAAGCATACGAATAGCACTGTGAAAATTCTGAACACATGATACATAAAGCTTGGCCCCCTGCAGACGCACTTACCAGAACTCCCTCCTACTGTCTCTGTACGTTCTCCCTACCTACCAATTAGATTGTAAGCTCCTCGGGGCAGGGACTCCTCTTCCTTAATGTTTTGTTTGTATTAAGCACTTATTCCCATGATCTATTATTTATATTATCTGTTATTTATTCGATTACCACATGTTTTACTACTGTGAAGAGCTATGTACATTAATGGCGCTATATAAATAAAGACATACAATACAATACAATACAACTATTTAATTTTACTATGGTAATTTGACTATAGTTTTTTTATTAATGATAAGTACAGACATTAAATATTTTATGTATACGTAAATGGGAAATGTGTCCCTTAATGCAACCCCCCCCCCCCCCATGCATTAAATAATGTCTTCTCAACTCATTAACTTCTCGTAAAGAAACAATAACATGTTACAATAGTTTAGACAGAGTGCCTGGTGAAATCTGAAAACAGGTAAACATCACAGGGGTTTAAATCTGGTGATGTTAGAATGATGGAAATCTGTTGGATATGAATCTACTACCAAAACTATTGTGTAAGTGTAACGCTTGCACTAACCACGAACATTGCGGGACCCTGGTACTGAGGTGGGAAAGTGTGAAACTGTGCACCCACAACAGCAGGGGCATGCCTGGAGGATGGATAGTGATAGTAGCCGGGTCTGGGTTGGAGATATTGGGTTTGTTCAGATTCTTGCCGGAGTCCGAGGGCGGGGCCAGAGGGATGGTCTGTGTCCGTTAAGCCATGGTAAGGGATTGGAGAGGTGCACGTAGTACAGGGCAACCCGAGGTCGTTTTCCAGAGAGGGTTCAACAGTCTAGCTGGGTTGGTACACGAGAAAGCAACAGACAGAAACATAGCAGCCAGACACAAGGCAAGGCACAGCAAATGCAGGAACACAAAGCTAAACAGGTTGTGCTCAGCAAGGCAGAGCGGGGTCAACTCACTGGTGCAATATTCCTAGATTTTGCAAAGGCTTTTGATACTGTTGATCATGCTATCCTGCTTAACAAACTCCAGATCTCTGGAATAGGGAAGCATGCTTTAAACTGGTTTCAGTCCTACCTATCAGGTAGATCCCAACATGTGTCCATCTCAGGCTCTAACTCCAACCCCCTGGATATCACCTGTGGCGTCCCGCAAGGCTCTGTTCTGGGGCCCCTACTCTTAGTGTTCATCAATGATCTTCCCACAGCTTGTAAGGAAGCTTCAATACACATGTATGCAGATGACACAATCCTATATGCACACAGCCATAGCATCTCCGACCTTCAACACATACTTCAGTCTGACTTTTTGAGACTCGAAATCTGGATTTCCCAAAACAAACTGTTTTTAAACACTGACAAGACTGTAACAATGGTATTTGGGACCAAGACTACATTTTTAAAGCTTCCAGTGACTGAG
This sequence comes from Ascaphus truei, assembly GCF_040206685.1. Classification (NCBI taxonomy): domain Eukaryota; kingdom Metazoa; phylum Chordata; class Amphibia; order Anura; family Ascaphidae; genus Ascaphus; species Ascaphus truei. The sequence continues at coordinate 92,777,896 of NC_134485.1, forward strand.
CTTCAGATCAGAACCAACGCTAACACCACCCTAACTCCTTTTACTAGTTTTAAATACCTGGGCATATGGCTTGACTCCCACTTAACATTCGGAATACACATTGATACCCTGACATCCAAAACCTATCCCAAACTAGGTGAACTTTACAGGAACAAATCCTCCCTAAGCCTGCTGGTCAGAAAGCGTATCACACAGCAGATGCTAATGCCAATTATAGACTATGGAGACATAGTATATGACTCAGCACCACAAACCCACCTTAGCAAACTTGACACCCTCTATAATTCAATTTGTTGTTTTGTTCTCCAATGCAATGACAACACACATCACTGCGAAATGCTCAAAGAACTAGATTGGTCATCACTCGAGTCTAGGCACAAAGTTCACCTTTCCTGTCTTGCCTTCAAATACTTTCTGGGCAAGCTACCCATCTATTTGAACGAGCTCCTCACCCCTACCACTTGATGCACTTATCATGTATGTATGTACAGTAGAGACTGCGACTTTTCGAACACAAACCAGTGGCAATCACCAAAAAGACCCATATACACCCAGGTACATGCTGGATACATGCCTTAAACTTACCTTAAACTAGACCCAGCATTTCTGAATTTATTAATGGCCCATAGATTAACAGCGAGGGTCCCTGGCAGTCCCATTCAAACTGAATGGGACTGCCAGGGACCCCTGCTGTGTTAATCCTATGGGTCATTAGTCAATTCAAACATGCCTTTAACTTGCCTTAAACAAGCCAGGTTACACCCAGCACATACCCAGAATGTAACCGTGCTAGTTTAAGGCAAGCTTTAGAATAGTCGTGGTCTTGTCTGTATGTATGTATGTCTTTATTTATATAGCGCCATTAGTGTACATAGCGCTTCACATTAGTAATACATGTGACAATCATATAAATAACAAATATTACAAATAACAGGTCATGGGAATAAGTGCTTCAGAGATAAAAGTAACATTTCGGAAGAGGAGTCCCTGCTCCGGGGAGCTTACAATCTAATTGGTGGGGAGGATGTACAGAGACAATAGGAGGGCATTCAGGGCGGCATCTGCAGGGGGCCTATCTTTATGTATCGTGTATAGTATTAGCCACTGTGTTACTCATATGCTTCTTTAAGCAAGTGTGTCTTAAGGTGGGTCTTAAAGGTTGATAGAGAGGGTGCTAGTCGGGTATTGAGGGGAAGGGCATTCCAGAGGTGCGGGGCAGAAAGTGAGAAAGGTTTAAGGCGGGAGAGGGCTTTAGATACAAAGGGGGTAGAGAGAAGACAGCCTTGAGCAGAACGCAAGAGTCGGGATGGTGCATAGCGAGAAATTATGGCTGAGATATAAGAAGGGGCAGAAGAGTGTAAAGCTTTAAAAGTGAAGAGGAGAATTGAGTGCGAGATGCGTGATTTGATAGGAAGCCAGGAGAGTGATTTCAGAAGGGGAGACACTGAGACAGATTTTGGAGATAGTAGAGTGATTCTGGCAGCAACGTTTAGGACAGATTGTAGGGGAGACAGGTGAGAGACAGGAAGGCCGGACAGCAGGAGGTTACAGTAATCGAGGCAGGAGAGAATGAGGACCTGAGTCCAAGTTTTAGCAGTCGAGCAACAGAGGAAAGTGCGTATCTTTGTTATATTGCAGAATAAAAAGCGACAGGTTTTAGATATGTTTTGAATGTGAGGGGCGAATGTGAGAGAGGAGTCGAGTGTGACCCCTAGGCAGCGTGCTTGGGCTACTGGGTGAATGATGGTACTTCCAACACTAATGTGGAAATAGGTAGTAGGGCCAGGTTTGGGAGGAAATATAAGAATTTCTGTTTTAGCCATGTTAAGTTTCAGTCGGTGGATGCCCATCCAGGATGATATTCCAGAGAGACATTCAGAAACTTTGGTCTGTACAGCAGGTGTAAGGTCAGGTGTCAGTTATCATCTGAGATCAGACTCCAAAAGACTGTTCATGGTCCCAAGGCTCAACAAAGTATCCGGCCGCTCCTCCTTCTCTTACCGTGCACCCAAAACTGGAACAACCAACGGAGACTCTCGCATCCACACCCGTTTAAGTTCTTTCAAAACTAAGGCTGTCTCACATTTTAATTTTGTCTGCAACTGTTACATAAGCCTATAATATGCATCTTCTCTAACTGTGCATGCAAAGTATTGTATATAATGTATACCCTGTTCATTTATGTAACTGTATTTGTAACCATGTATTATTTGTCATATTAACTATGTCCAGGACATACTTGAAAACAAGAGGTAACTCTCAATGTATTACTTCCTGGTAAAACATTTGATAAATAAATAAATAAAATAATGATTGGGAGTAGGAAGGCGAGGTTCAAGGGACTGAGATACTTCTGAGATAAGGGAAGAAAAAGTTGCAGGTCTGAGAACTCTGGATTTGGATTGTCGTGCGGACAAGGCTGCCATGCTTTGAGTCAGAGAATCAATTTGATTCTCAAAGTATTGGAAGCATTCACAAATAGAGGCTAGAGTCTGGTCCACCTCAGGGGGTCCATGTTCGTTGGGCTGAGCGTACTGTAATGCTTGTGCTCACCACGAACAAGGCAGGACCCCGGTACTGAAGTGGGAAAGTTTGAATATGCGCACCCACAGCAGCCGGGGCATGACTGGAGGGTGGATAGTCAGTGTAGCCGGGTCTGGGTTGGAGAGATCGGGTTAGTTCCGATACTTACCAGAGTCCGGGACAGGGCCAGTGGGATGGTCGGTGTCCGTTAATACATGGTCAGGCATTGGAGAGGTGCGGGTAGTCCGGGGCAAGCCGATGTCATTTTCCAGAGAGGGTCCAATAGTCTAACCAGTTCGGTACACAAGAAAACAACAGAGAGAAACACAGAAACAAGGCGCAAGGCACAGCAAACGCTGGAATACAAGGCTACACAGGTTGTGCTCAGCAAGGCAGAAGTGAAAGTGAAAGTCTTTTAAAGGAAACAGGAACCAACGAGGCAGGGGGCGGAGTGCTCTGCGGAGGCAGGGATAGGCTGCAGTAGACAAGTGGGCATTAGGAGTACTTGCCACAAAGCTGGGGAGCGGTGCACAATGTCACGTGCACACACCATGATTGACAGACGAGCCAGGCTCCGTGGCACTGTGTGAAGAGCTATGTGTGCACGCGTGCTCTGTAACCAGAGCGGGGAGGCGCTCTGCAGCAGGTAAGGAGGTAACACACCGCAGAGGACGTGTTCCCTGATACCTTACAGTAAGAAGTGAAGAACCTCATTACAAGTGTTAGGTCTGGCACCACTCTTGCTGGTGCCAGCCAGGCAGCACTCATGTCAAAACCATATCCCTGAATATATATAGACCAAATTAATTTTCTGGATAATACAAACCCTACTGGGACTCTTCTGAATGTAGAGGCTTGTCAAAACAAATGCAAGGATATTCCAAAGCCACAAAAACTTGTGCTTATAGGCCCATTAAAATGAAACTGTGTGATTTTTGATGACCGTTTTGATGACTATTAACCTACCAGCTTTTGAGTCCCTCTCCTTGCTCAGCTCTGCTACAGACCCTGACAACCTGGTCAGGAACTGCAACTCTGCCTTATCCTCCTCTCTTGATCTACATGCCCCGCTTTCTCTCTGCCATCCTCGCCCTTCTAACCCCAGACCCTGGCTAAATTCCCACACACTCATGCTGCATTCCTGCACTCGTTCCTCTGAGCGCCTCTGGAGGAAATCTCACACTCTCGCAGACTTCCTTCACTACAAATTTATGCTATCCTGTTTCAACTCTGCCCTCTCTCAAGCTAAACAAACATACTTTTCGTCACTAATCAACACGCACAAATCTAACCCACGCCATTTCTTTTCTGTCTTTGACTCTCTACTAAAACCACCTTCAGCTGCCTCTTCTTCCTTCATTTCACCTCAGGACTTTGCTGACTATTTTAAGGAAAAGGTGGAATCCATACATCAGAGCATCCCCTCTGTATCCTCCTCCCATCCTACACCTCTTTCTAACTCTCCTCCTGCCTTCATTGACTCTCTTTCCACTGTCTCAGAGGAGGATGTGTCACTGTTGATCTCCCATTCTCCCTCTACCACTTGCTCTCTTGACCCTATTCCATCCCATCTCCTAAAACCTCTTGGTCCTACTATAATCCCTACGCTCACACACATTTTTAACCCCTCCCTCTTCCCTGGTACCTTTCCCTCCTCCTTCAAGCATGCAACAGTTATACCATTACTCAAAAACAGCAAGCTTGACCCTACCTGTCTTTCTAACTATCGACCTGTGACCCTCCTGCCTTTTGCCTCTAAATTCCTTGAATGTCTTGTATTCTCTCGCTTGCTACATTCTCTCAACACCTATTCTCTCGTAGACCCTTTACAATCTAGCTTCCGCACTGCTCACTCCACTGAAACAGCCCTCACTAAAGTAACTGATGAACTCCATGCTGGCAAAGACAGAGGTCATTACACTCTGCTCATATTGCTCGACCTCTCTATAGCATTTGACACCATGGACCACCCTCTTCTCCTTCACATTCTCCATACTCTTGGTAATCGTAACAAAGCTCTATCCTGGATCTCATCCTACCTCTCCCATCGTACTTTCAGTGTCTCTTCTGCTAACACCTTCTCCTCCTCTATTGATCTCTCTTTGGGGGTACCCCAGGTTTCTGGGACCTCTTCTCTTTTCTCTGTACACACTCTCTCTCTAGGTGACCTAATAACATCTATTGGGTTTAAATATCACCTCTATGCTGACGACACACAAATTTACTTTTCAACCCCTGACCTTACACAAGCTGTACAAACCAAAGTTTCTGAATGTCTCTCTGTGATATCATCCTGGATGACATTCTGCCGCCTTAAACATAACATGGCAAAAACAGAGCTCCTCATACTTCCTCCCAAACCTGGCCCTACTACCTCCTTCCACATTACTGTTGGAAGTACGTTCATTCACTCAGTAGCCCAAGCATGCTGCTTAGGGGTCACACTCGACTCCTCTCACATTCTCCTTTCACATTCAAAACATTTCTAAAACCTGTTGCTTTTTCCTCCGCAATATCACAAAGATATGCCCTTTCCTCTGTTGCTCGACTGCTAAAATTCTGACTCAGACCCTCATTCTCTCCCGTTTTGATTACTATAGCCACCTGCTGTCTGCGTTCCTGCCTCTCACCTGTCTCCCCTACAATCTAAAGTAAACTCTGTTGTCAGAATCACTCTACTATTTCCTAAATCTGTCTCCGCGTCTCCCCTCCTGAAATCACTCTCCTGGCTTCCGATCAAATCCCGCACCTCACACTCAATTCTCCTCCTCATTTTTAAAGCTTTACACTCTTCTGCCCCTCCTTACTTCTCAGCCCTAATTTTTCACTATGCACCATCCTGACTCTTGCACTCTTCTCAAGGATGTCTTCTTTCTACCCACTTGTATCTAAAGCCCTCTCCCACCTTAAACCTTTTTCACTGACTGCCCTGCAACTCTGGAATGCCCTTCCCCTCAATACCCGACTAGCACCCTCTCTATCCACCTTTAAGACCCACCTTAAGACACACTTCATCCACTAATTCAGGAGTATGGACAGGTGGATGGCTAAATGACAAGTTGATTACTAACTCTTCCAGTTTTTTAACTGTATAATAAAATTAGAGATACTGTATCTAGGAGGTGCATCATGAAGATTAAATTTGCCCAAAATTTAGGAATTACAAAAGCAAAATGTTTTAAAATGAACACTTTCTATTTAACAGAATATGGAATATATATTTTGAATAACAGCTGTTGTGATATTTCAAGTATTGACAACATTTGAGATTATTTTTTCACAAGTTTACAGAACCTGCTATAAATGTTTTGTGTCTGTAATTCCAATTAGTAAATCATTACAGGGAAATAAAGTATCAGATCTTTTAAAAAAAATCACCCTACATTTGCCAATGTTATAATGTAAAGTTACTGTAAAATCATGACATACAATTAGGTCCGGAAATAGTTGAACACTGACATAATTTTCATAATTTTGGCTGTGTACGCCACACCAATGGATTTGAAATGAAACAACTGAGATGCAATAGAAGTGCAGACTTTCAGCTTTAATTCAAGGGGTTGAACAAAAATATTGTGTGCAATGTTTATGAATTGCAACCATTTTCATACACAGTCCCCTTATTTCAGGGGCTCAAATGTAATTGGACAAATTAACACAATCATAAATAAAATGTTCATTTTTAATACTTTGTCGAGAATCCTTTGCAGGCAATGACTGCTTGAAGTCTGGAACGCATGGACATCACCAAAGGCTGTGTTTCCTCCATTGTGATACTTTGCCATGCCTTTACTGCAGCTGTCTTCAGTTGTTGTTTGTTGATTGACTCGGCCATTGCAGAATATTCCACTTCTTTGCCTTAAAAACTCCTGGGTTGCTTTCGCAGTATGTTTTGGGTCATTGTCCATCTGTAAAGTGAAGCGCCATCCAATCAACTTCACTGAATTTGGCTGAATCTGAGAAGACAATATTTCCCTATACACTTCAGAATTCATCCGGCTGCTTCTGTCTTCTGTCACATCATCAATAAACACTAGTGACCCAGTGCCATTGTAAGCCATGCATGCCCATGCCATCACACTGCCTCCACCGTGTTTTACAGATTATGTGGTATGCTTTGGATCATGAGCCGTTCCAAGCCTTATCCATAATTTTTTCTTCCCATCATTCTGGTACAGGTTGATCTTAGTTTCATCTGTGCAAAGAATGCTGTTCCAGAACTGGGCTGGCTTTTTTAGATATTGTTTGGCAAAGTCCAATCTGGCCTTTCTATTCTTGAGGCTTATGAATGGTTTGCACCTTGTGGTGAACCCTCTGTATTTGCTCTCGTGAAATGTTCTCTTTATGATAGACTTGGATAATGATATGCCTACCTCCTGGAGAGTGTTCTTCATTTGGCTGGATGTTGTGAAGGGGTTTTTCTTTACCATGGAAAGGATCCTACAATCATCCACCACTGTTGTCTTCTGTGGACGTCCAGGCCTTTTTGTGTTGCAGAGCTCACCAGTAGGGAAAAAAAAGGATATAGTAGCGCCAACCGTGTGTTGATTCAAATGCAGATATTCAATAAATACACAGAGAAGTCCCGCTGCCATAGTTCATAGAGGTGATTCAAAGTCCTCCACACAATGTCAATCAAGAAAAAAAGGAGTCCTCCGGCGCGTGTTTATACTCGTGGTTCCCAAGACATGTAGGGAGAAAATTAAAACAACAAACCACAGAAGAGGGGCGGTTAAAATTGAATTAATATGCAGCCTAATGTTGATTGGTATTAGACAGAAGAACACTTACATAAACTGCAGATTCTTGAGAAGGAGATTCTTCTTAAATGTGAAACGACCATAGGCATATGGCATTGAAAGGGTTTTTACTCTGGACTCCACAAGCCACTCCCTTGTATCTCAAGGCATCGGTGCGGCGTCTGTCTCGGTGTCGGAAGTGACGTCAGCTGTCGGCATCAGCGGGGGACTCGCCTGGGCTCGTACACAGCTCTGGTTGCTCCCTTCACTGACCTCCTGCAGCTCTGCACCTGCACATGCGCATCGGCAGTAGTTCAATCTAAAGCCGGGTAGAGCTTTTTCCTTCCAGCTTCGGTGGCCTGGAATGTCCAAATTCTGTCAAACTAGTTTCGCCTTTGGCTTCCTCAGTGACATCTCACCAGTGCGTTCTTTTTTTTCAGAATGTACCAAACTGTTGATTTGGCCACTCCTAATGTTCCTGCTATCTGGAATTTCTTTTTTTTTTGCAGCCTAAGGATGCCCTGTTTCACTTGCATTGAGAGCTCCTTTGACCGCATGTTGTGGGTTCACAGAAACACCTTTCAAATGTGAATGCCACACCTGGAATCAACTCCAGACATTTTACCTGCTTAATTGATGATGAAATAACGAAAGAATAGGCCACACCTGTCCAGGAAACAGCTTTTGAGTCAATTGTCCAATTACTTTTGGTCCCTTGAAAAAGAGGGGGATACATATTAGAGATGTAATTCCTAAACCCTTTGTTAGGACCAGTAGGTCAGGCCAGAATCTACACATGTGTTAAGCATCCTTTTTGTCTGATCATTACTAGTTAAGATTCTGTAGTCAGCCTTTTGCTGAAATATAATTCCTAATGCACTCAGTTTCTGCCAAATTACATTTCCTTTCTTCCTGCTCAGGATATTGCTAAGATACTTTTTGTATTGTCAGTCTCCTGCTCTTTTAGTTAGAAAATAATAGATTGATTCTCTGAAAGAGGCAAAATAGTATAATTAGTTGCTAAAGATTCAAGGTCTCGTTTGATAACAGACAATGAATAAGCTATGTATTCAGACATTGCCTGTATTGGGTGAAACACGTCCCAAAATCATGCCACTAATATGTCCTGCCCCTAAATCACGCCTCTAATCAATGCTACACCCAAGACACACCTAGGTTACGCATATGTTACGCCTATGTTACGCCTATGTTACGCCTATGTTAAGCCTCAAACCAATATCTTCTTTTTCTGCTATAAAAGTCATTACTCTATGAGTAATAAATTGAGACGAAGGATTTGAAACCTGGCTTGCGTTACGTTTCATTTCTTTCGTATTCCCGGGCCTGTAAGTTCAACAAAAATCGGAGATAACAAGTTGCAGGGCTTAAAGCTTCCTGGGAAGTCTGCTGCAAACGGTGCAGATTGTGTATCCAGTCACAAGGCCTTTAGCTTTCTTGGCAGAGGAAAGGTTCCTCTCAGTTCTGAAGCCTAGGTGAGGAATAAAGGTTTTCCTTCAGTTTTGGCGTCCAGAAGTGGGGATTCACAGAGGCGGCAAGTGAGTATATGTGATTTTTAAATTGTCTCACCCCCCCTCTGGGAATTTAAAAGACCTAAATTGTGACTTTGATTGACAACATTTTTGGTTAAGTCCAGTAAATTTTGTGCACGACTGGACTGTTATCTCTGATCTAGTTGAACGACCATTGTACATTGTGTAAAGTATAAGAATTGTATTATTATTTATCTGCAATTATTTGTCATAATTTAGCTGTTTTTCTTTATTCTACTAATGGGTGCTTACATGAGTAAGAATTACTCTGGAGGGAAGCCTAGGAATGTACAAGTTTTTAAATGCGAGTTTAAATCTAGTCGGACTCCTGAGGAATTTGTTGCACAGACAGCTGGTGATTATTATTGTAACCCGTTTGTCGATTATGCACAAGGTTGTTCTCAGCATGAAAATAAGGCAATGTATTTACAAGGCAGAGGGCAGAATAGACGGAGATCTTATGCTGGTCCCAGAAATCAATCAGGAAGAATAGCTCAGAATAATGGTGCCTGTTTTAACTGTGGTAATATTGATCATTGGCAGAGAGAGTGCTCATATCAGAGTCAGAAGCAGGGAAGTGCTGCTTTGCCCGTGGGTGCTCAGAGAGCAAGTCTCTGTAAAAAACAAAAAAAAAACAAACACACGCTACCATATGTAAAAGAGTTTGTTTGTAACCCTGATTAATTTTTTCCTGAGTGATTTCTTGTGTGAAAGATACTGTGGGTCATGCTGATTATCATATGTGTATAGGTCGCCATCCATGCATTTGCAGATAATTACAAAAAAAATATGAATATTAGTTGCTCATGATGAAATCTAAATTTTAAAAAGGTTTTAAAAAGGTGTACACCGAATATAGGAGAGAAATACCTCACAACAAAAAGGGAGTATATTCAGCTCTGTCCCTTGTTATAGTTTGAAATGTTTATTCGTCCTGGCCAGGCGGATACTTTTTAAACTGGAGACATTTTTTTTCGTTTGCGGTATTTCTATCTTAATGAAAGGAGGGGCACAGCCTCTCCCTTACAGTTTAAAGAATGTGAAGCATTCACATTAAAATTAACTAGCTCTGTGCTTAAGCAGTTTATTTATGAGAACAAGGTAATGTAGAACTGTTTTCTCATCTGTTTATTTCTGTGAAGCTGGCTGTGTATGAGAGACGTTTTTGTGTTGTGTGTCCTGTATTGTGTGTAACCAGTAAGATAACACATTTCAATTTTATTTCTACAGGATTAAGATATGTTTGGGAATGTTTTTGTTTAAAAAGGCTGGTAAAAGCTCCCAAACACTGTTTGAATGATATATTGTATTATATATGTATATAACGCCATTAATGTGCATAGAGCTTCAAAGGAGGGTGTCCGTGGTGGCAAATGCTGCAGAGAGGTTGAGTAATATGAGCAGAGTGTAATGATATCTGTCTTTAGCAGCATGGAGGTCATCAGTTATTTTAGTGAGAATTGTCTCCGTTGAATAAGCAGTGTAGAAGCCATACAAAACAGGTAGGGTCAAGCTTGCTGGTTTTTTTAGTCATGGTATAACTTTTGCATGTTTGAAGAGATTTTGTTTTAGTTTAAGAGAGGGCAAAGTTGAAACGGGATAGCATAAAATTGTATTGATGGAAGTTTGCAGGAATATGAGATTTCTTTCAGAAGGCATTCAATGGAATGAGTGGAAGAATATTGCATGCTCTTGTTGGTATAGATTGGGTGTATATAAGTAATTTGAAATATTCCCGTTATTTAATTTTTTGAAAGGCCATACAAAATGCAGTTTTAGGACAGCGTGGAAAGCTTCAAATTTAACATTAAACTAATGTTCCAATCCCCTGCGCGTGGCATTAATAAGACAGCGAAACCCGTTATCTGCTATCCGTACTTTGAGGTTTCTGGCGAACAACTGGCTGTTTGCCCAAAAAGAAAAAAAGCGCTTTGAATTTTTTTTTTTTTTTTATTCAGATTGTTTTTAAAAGTTAATGCTGGCCGTGTGCTCAGCACTTTGCAAAGAGTTCAACATTATTTGTCTATTTTAAAAGGAAATCTCTTGTTCAGGATTTCAGGATTTTTATTATATTTACAGGTTCCCTTTAGTTAATGCTACAGTTGTTAAAAGACCTACTGCAGGCTCTTTTTCTTTTAACACAAGCAGTAAATATTTTCATAGTTGCTACACATACAAATCTACACTGGCGACACACTTTATTCGATCTTGGCTAGTCCCACGAATTCGGGTATACCCGGGTGTATTGAGGTTTGTGACTGTTTTCTGCCCGAGTGCATTGGGTTATTTTCCAAGCAGGGATTGAAGCATTTTATTCCCGCTGGCTGCAATACTGCACAGTATATATATATAAACTGCATTACAATTCATGAATTTATGCCATCTGGTAGACACGCGAAGCATTGCAGCCTATTAAATCCTAATCATTATCATTTAACAGATCAGCCGCCCATCAGCCAGGCATGAACCCAGGCTGGGAAGGCAAATGCAATGGGGCTTGTCAGAGGTGAGGAGTGGCGCATTCCAGGTATCTGCCAGGTACATACCGGGTATTTGCTCGAATAAAGTGTGTCGGTGCAGTATTTACCAGTTTAATTTTGCTATATATCAAGCAACCTGTTTTCATAACTACTTTTGTATTTTTGTTCACATAATTATATAGATAATATATGAACAAAAGAGGGGAGATACATAGGTTATTGAAGGACTCTCTGAGATCCCTATAGAGGCTCCAGAACTTGATATGTTGTAAATAATACACAATGCACAGCAGGTTCAGAATTTATTTGAAGCAATGTTAACTCCAAGGGCTCTTGCAGTAATAAAGGTTGCTGCCATACTAACAGGGCTGACAGGCCCAGGGTAAGAAATAATAATACCTTTGCAGATGTCACAGCAAAGCAGGTAGCAAGCTGTCCCTATGTTGAGGGATATATCATATCTGCCAAATGTATAATTTTGTAACCATTTATTCATTTTTGGGTATGTCCTGGACATAGAGTTAAAGGACAGGGGATATATAATTGCAAGTGCAGTTGCATAAGTGAACAGGGTATACATTATATACAGGGCATTTCACATTTTTAGCAGAATAGTTACAGTGGAGTGTTTGAGGTGAAAGCCAGGAGTGACTGTGGCTGTGGGAAAATAGCCATGAGTGCAGGCTGTTGGGATGCTTGATTTGTGGGGCGAGTTTTAAGATTAGTTAGTATTAAATGACTAAAAGGTTGACACCATTTGCATCAGAGAAAATGGCAGATGCAGTTAGGTATTAATGAGAGCAAGTCTGTATTGGGAGAAGAGAGATTGATCTGTTGTTCGAAACAGTGTTTTTGTCCCCATTTTTGAAGATTGGTACAACTCTGGCCGTTTTCCAAGTCTTAGGGATCTGGCCTGCAGACAGGATAGAGCTGATTATGGAAGCAATTGGTTTGGCACAGGCTGAGGTACCAAGTTTTAGGAACTTGGATTGTAGCAAAGTCAAGTCCACATTGGTTGCTTAGTTTAAAATTTGAGGAGCGTTAATAGGGGATATCTCTGTTTATATGCGGATGCTAATAATAGTAGTAACCATATTAATACAAGACTTTATTTCTAGGTATAAATTCTCTCCCTATGAGACACTTATGGGATGAGTTATGACCATCAGAATTTCAAAGTAACGAATTAAGGACCATGTTATTGGTAATAAAACAATTAATAAGTATTGCATGCAACTATTATATATTTTTGAGTCTTTCTAGGCACAGGTTAAAGCTGAAAGTGCACCTACGCGAGACGGGTTAATGGTCAAGCATTTTCTACGCAAGCACGCTCTTCATCCCAGATGAAAAGGACATTTAAATACTAGTCATCACCAGCATTGCAGTAGAAAAAAATTCTTATCATCATGGATACACATCACGCACGTCAAAATAGTGCCAGCCTAGGCACAAACAGCTAATAAAGACAAAGACATAGCGCCTGCAAATTAATGTTTTGATGGACACAATACTCTCTGACCACTAATCATCAAGGGAGAAAGGTCATAGGCAAAAAAGTCCAGGCCTTATCACACGAACTTTGAACTTTTTATTTTTACAGGTTTTTATTATTTTTCAGTTACAATGTATGCTCCATTATGTTTGTGTAAGTGGCGTCCCATAAGGATGACAAAATAGTATAAGGTATTATTTGTTTAACAGTTTATTTTGTTTGGATTCATAGGTTAATAGAATCTTCCTACAGAATGATATCCTGGTGGGAGAATGCTTTATCAGTCAAACACACGGTTATGTTAATTGCTCACAGGTAGAGTTTGAAACAGAAGAGAGACACCCAATACACAAGTGCTAAAAAGTAGTCTATGGGAAGAATAAGTTTCGGGGAATTTATTCCCAAATGTAGGAGTTGGGTTACTGTATGACAGGTTTACAGGGATATCCTCAATCATACAACCACAGACATTTACTCGCTTAACCAAGAATAGGTTTAGTTTAAATTAATGGCTCTACAGAATAAAATAGCTCTAGACTATATTTTAGCCTCAAGGGGAGGGGCATGTATGCGCCCTAGTTAAAGCGCAATGTTGTGTATTTATCCAGGATTCAGGGACCATGGGGACTTGGTGGTTGGATTGATTTGCTTTGAGCGAAGCTAGCGAATGTTTTTGTATGTGTGTGTTTGTCCTACTCATTGCTCTCTATGTGTTAAGTACAGCAAAACTCTGATCCAGAAGTGCGTTGCAACCCTCCCCGACGCTATGCCTCTTTGTGGTGATGATGTCGCCAGTCCCCCAGAAGAAGAGACCGAAGAAGAAATCAACTGGGCTGATATAATGGCCGGAAAAGAAAGGAATGAAGTTATGCACAACTTGGACATCTTGGTCCATCAGGACTATGAAATAGTTAACTGTTCTGTTCTTTAAATAGACTGTCTCTTAAGGATATGGGGGGACTGAGAAGACTGGAAATGAGGAAGGTGGGAGGTTACCAAGGGCCGTGAGTCAACCACAAGGAAAGGGTCACAAGTCATCCATTTTGACCATAGCAGCCATCTTGGTCCGTTTTGTCATTCTGAGTAAATGCAGTATGAAAGATGCGTGCAAGAAGAATGTTTGTGCAGTCGCTCTTAGCAGAAATTAGCCCCCACCAATTCTCACAAATAGCTGACCCTTAAATTATGTGACATATTGAGATGTAAGCCATTTTCTAATCTATAGAAATATTTAATAATTATATATATATATATATATATATATATATATATATATATATATATATATATATATATATATATATATGTGTCTCTATTGGTCACTACAAGGCCATAGTCATAGAGAAGAGTACCAAGTAAAGGTATTTGTTTTTTAGAGAACATAAAGGAGGGAATTGTTAGGACCAGTAGGTCAGGCCAGAATCTACACTTGTGTTAAGCATCCATTTTGTCTGATCATAACTAGTTAAGATTCTGTAGTCAGCCTTTTGCTGAAATATAATTCATAATGCACTCAGTTTCTGCCAAATTACATTTCCTTTCTTCCTGCTCAGGATATTGCTAAGATACTTTTTGTATTGTCAGTCTCCTGCTCTTTTAGTTAGAATATAATAGACTGATTCTCTGAAAGAGGCAAAATAGTATAATTAGTTGCTAAAGATTCAAGGTCTCTTTTGATAACAGACAATGAATAAGCTATGTATTCAGACATTGCCTGTATTGGTAGAATCACGTCCCAAAATCATGCCACTAATATGCCCTGCCCCTAAATCACACCTCTAATCAATGCTACGCCCAAGACACACCTAGGTTACGCCTATGTTACGCCTATGTTACGCCTCTAACCAATATCTTCTTTTTCTGCTTTAAAAGTCATTACCCTATGAGTAATAAATTGAGACAAAGGATTTGAAACCTGGCTTGCGTTACGTTTCATTTCTTTCATATTCCCGGGCCTGTAAGTTCAACAAAAATCGGAGATAACAAGTTGCAGGGCGTGAAAGCTTCCTGGGAAGTCTGCTATAAACGGTGCAGATTGTGTATCCAGTCACAAGGCCTTCAGCTTTCTTGGCAGGGGAAAGGTTCCTCTCAGTTCTAAAGCCTAGGTGAGGAATAAAGGTTTTCCTTCACCCTTCCTCCAATTTGGATGTGAATACCCTCAAATTAAAGCTGATAGACTACACTTTACGCCCATATTCATTATTTAACTGTAAGTTGAATATATTTTGGTACACAGCCGAAATAATAAAACTTATATCAGTGTCCAATTATTTCCGGACCTAACTGTAATTAGGACAAATGTAGTTATAAAAATAGTACTGCATTATCACTTGCTACTTAAAAGTTCTATATTTAAAGGAACAGTTCTACCTATTAGTTTTATTTTCTTCATCCCTCATTTTTTACAGCATGGGAACAGGGGGTCTGTAGGAGGACGTGCGCAGAGGTATGCAATGGAGGCTTTTATAAGGTGAAATTAAATAAGGCTTTTATTGCGCCTGTTTCTTTAACATAAGAAAATCATCCAAACATATGCAAATAAGGTGTCAAACAAAGCTTCTGTTCCACTTGGGAGTATTTCTAGTTAAACCTATGCAGTCCACAACTCCCTTTAGACTGGCATGTCTCCCAGCCCCAAACATATATCTTGATATGTGCAGATATACAAAAAGTCTTATAAAGGAATGTCTTATCTGATCCTTGTAGTTGGAGGGAAAGTCTTCTCTGTTCCTGGGTTGCTGCCTTTTCCTCAGGTATATCAGCATTCAGGTTTAGAGGTGCTTTCCCCTGTGTCTTGCTGGCAACCTCTTCTGGTAGGCTCAAGACGTCTGTTCCTATGGTCAGTCCCACAATTTGTGAGACTCAGGAAATCTCCCTTCCTGTTTCAAGGGCAGGCTTTTCTAACAAACCTAATCAGCCAGGTGGTGTTGGTTAATTGACTACCAGCAGTTATCCACCACACTGCTGGATTAGAGGCACATTTACTGAACAGGGATAACTCCCCTGTTACAGGGTCCCTCTGAGCTAAACACTGCTATTTTGAGCTCTGATGACCTCCTAGTTCCTGGAATAATTACCAATGAAGTAAACAAGTGTAAATCTCTCTCCGGGGGAAATAACATTACTGGCAATTGTCGGACAAATAGGAAGCCAAAACATCATCAGTTTTAGCTTTCTATTGGACAGCAATATAAATAACGTTTACAAACAAGGAAGTCATGATGGTAAATTGCCAGTAAGGATTCTCGGAGTTGAAAATAGTGTGATTAAACCCTGGGGGACCCTTGGTTACAAGATTTGGGGTTCATTAGGTTACAAGATGTGGGGTTCATTTGGTCCTTTACATTTTATATGCAAATAATTCTATATGTGATTATTGTTTGAATATTATTCTATACATTTAAAAATGTGGTTGTGAATATTAGTTTTTTTTATCAATCTATTTTTATATTTAAAATGTAAATAAAATGTCTCTAGAGCTGATACACATTAATATCAGCTCTGGAGACCCACGGCATCAATCCAATGCAATAAAAATACATTTTCAGGCAGCTTCATTACCTTAACGGCTAACTGCTAAGGCAATGAAGGGGTTAA
The DNA here is from genome assembly GCF_040206685.1 of Ascaphus truei. NCBI lineage: Eukaryota > Metazoa > Chordata > Amphibia > Anura > Ascaphidae > Ascaphus > Ascaphus truei. The sequence goes on from NC_134485.1 coordinate 92,794,280, forward strand.
CTACCAATGACAGGTTTATTGTGGGTAATAGGGTTGGGTAAAGGTGGTATTTGGCCAATGGTGGATATTTAGGCCTTGCAGGGGGGTTGCGGAAGAAGTTAACCCCTTCATTGCCTTCACCGTGTGAACCGCTAAGGTAATGAAGGGGATAATCCCTCCCGTTACCCACCCGGTAGGCATTAACACCGACCACAGGCCAAATACCACCTTCACCCACCCTCGCTACCCAAAATAAACATTACAACAAAATACAAACACAATACTAAACAATACACCCATTCATTGGCAGTGTGGTTACCTATGCACTCAATGGGAGCAAAGATAAACCCAATTGCAAGGAATGGGCACCCCCTATACCCCCAACAAGCATAGCATTACAGTACAATAATGGGCAAAATTACTATTATCCAGATATGAGTAATAGTGCATTTGCCCATTCAAAATAAAGCATTAGCCAGCCAGCAGAAAGGAAATAAAACTTCCACTTACCCCTGCCAGAATAAAGGATGTCCTCATCACTATTTTCCACATCCATGTCCTCCGTTGGCAGGAAAACAACAATAAAAAATACAATCTAATGGAACCTAACCCCGTAATCACCTAAGCAGTTAGTAACTGCTAAAGTAACTAAGGGGTTAACCCCTCCCACCCACCGGGCAGCCTAACAACCCACCCCAGGGCAACAATCCCCACCCTATAGCCATTGGTTGGCACAGTGGTTAATGATGCCCATATAATATAGGCATGATAAGCCACTATAGCAGTCAATCGGCAACCTAAAGAAACAACTGCACCAAAAAGACACAACAATAAAAAATAGCCAAGCACCGAACAACACAACAATAAAATAAAAAAAACCTCTAAACAACACAACATTCAAATGAATCAAATGCCTAAACAACAGAAAAATGAAATAACTAAAAAGCCTAAACACCAGAAGAATAAAATAACTAAAAGCCCTAAACAACACATCAATAAAAGAAATCAAACACCTAAACAATCCAAAGATTTTATAAAAACAAGCCCTCCAAATACATAACAATTAACTCAAAACAATAAACAGAAATACAAAACATAACAATTAATGCAAAACAACCATTTGCCAAAAAATGCATTACATGTCACTGTATTTATGTATATCCTAAAGGGGCACAGATAAATATATTAGCAGCAAATAGGCAAGCAAAAACATGAAAATTAAAAAATACAATAAAAAAACCTGAAAAACAGAAATTAGTAAGTAGTTAGTAACCGCTAAATTAATTAAAGGGTCTACCCTCCTCCGCCGCTACCCACCTGGGTGGCCTAACCAACCACCCCAAGCCAACTATCAACACCCTCTACCTATTGATTGGCACAGTGGTAAATCATGCCCATATATTATATTATATTGGGACATGTTACATGGTACTTCAACCAATCGGATTGTCCCTAATCCAATTGACTGTAGTATCATGTGATGGCAGCCATGTGGTTTTAAGGATGTGACATGACTCCCTTTAAGATGACGTCACATCCTTTAAAAAAGCCTGTCACATGGTACAGCATCCAATTGGATTGGAGCTGTACAATCTGACCATAAAATGTGACATCACAGGCCTTATTATAAGGCCTGTTCCATCTCATTTTAGCTTAAGAAGCCGAAGAAACAACTATCCAGACTATACGTCTACGGAAATCACCTTTAAATAGTCGCTGTTATTTTATTATTCACACTCTGGGAAGAAGCCCTGAGGGGAAAACTGCCATAGAGTGAAGTATCACTCTACCCAGTGTTTGTGGCATCTGTTCCCAGCACTCGGAGAAAGAATGATGGCGATAGAATATGTCAAAATATAAAGGAAACACAGTAAAAATAGAAAAGGGGAAAGAAAAGGGGAGGGGATAACAGGAGAATAAGGGAGGCAACGTTTTGGGGTACCTAGTCCCTTCTTATTGCCCGTTTCCTTAGATCAATCCGATCTAGGTACTTCCATTACCCCTTTCACAAACAGGTGCTTACTAATAGCATGAAGCAAACATCAATGGATACAAAAAGGGTAATGCCTATGAATAGATATCCCACAGTGGGTACTATAAACACCAATTGTGTCTGACTCTACCTCTAGAAGAACAGGATGTCCAACATAATGCAGTATAGATAGTGTCCTGCCTTGGAGGGGCTCAAGGGCTTTCAACACTTTGGCCAAAGAGTTCAACTAAAAGACCATTTTATTCAAAAGATATCTATATATATAAAAAGAAACAGAAAACCATGAAGTAGCGCCTCTAATATTTTCTAAACATAGGCTATTATAGTGAAGAACTAATTAACCCTACCATGAGTGCGTCTAGTGGGGTGGTGTGATGATGGCCAATAGCAATACTAAAAACCTGTGATCTCAGAGGAGATAAGGTAGTGCATATATTATTTAATAAACACAAAACTATTTAATAAAGATAAAAAATAAAAAACTCAAAATGTAGAAATACACTAAATACAAATTCTTAAAAAATGATCTTTATAAAACCTCTGAAAAAACAAAGTCCCGTTCCAAAAGCAATGATATCCAGGTGTTTGCAGCCTCTTTCAAAGGGATCACTACTCCCTGAACAAATCTGTGAAAAAGAAGAAAAAAACAGGCGCACACCTACTGCATTAACGTAATAACATATAATTTATGGAACTTAAAATCAAGCAAATGCCCACTCACAAGAGTACTGTATAAATAAGCAGGTATGAGATTGGCTCTCACGTGCCAGCAACGCTGTCCGGTTTGAAGCAATAGCGTCCTCCCGTGTCTCTCCTTCGTGTACCCGGATAGGCGGAAGTGAAGTCCTTCCAATTCGTTGTCCAGTGTATGGAGTCCCTCCGGGAACCAGCGCCTCAAAGATCTTTGTGCCGGCAACAATACCACGGGAGAACAGGAACCAGCGTCGCACTTCCGATAGTACCAAAGTTCATAGGCAAGTGACGGCCTCAATCATACCACGCCCTACGCGTTTTGTCATCTATGATGACTTCCTCAGGGGTTCCCACTAGATGCCCAATCATAGTATTTATAGGGAGGTACTTGAATACATTAATCAAATATATAATTAACCATTTTAAACAATTTCAATCATATAATGTTATGAGGACCCAATTGAGTTATTAAAGAATAAGTCCAAAAATAGGACATAGAAGGATATTGCATTAGATTTGAATTAAATGAATAAAAGACTTTTATCAATGAATTAATTGTTTTTAATGTATTTAGCCATCAATTAGTTTGACAGCTATTAATCATATTCGCAAATGAGGAATAAGGAATCTAAAAATAAGGTTTTAAGGAATTTAAAAAGAATAAATGTAAAATACAATAAATATATAAAGAAATCTTTCTTACAATACTTGTATTATATACAAATTCAATGTGTATTGCAGACCTCAATTTGTAACCAGATGACATCAGGTTTTTTTGTATAATAGGACCCGTAACTTTTCAGAATCTGGAGAAGAAATTTACTTATAACCATATAAAACTGTAATAGTATATTTAACTCAACAACAATTAACCACATGATTGAACCATATTTTCCAACCCATAAAGTACACATAATGAACATACCTAATGTCACCTCGGTGTGAATACCAGGTTTTATTGATTCCAATGGGGAGTCAGAGGAACAGCAGCAGATGAATTTGAAGCAAGAACAGAAGAAGAACATGGCTAGCTTATATAGTGTATGGTGCAAATAATGTGTATGTATGTATTGGTGTAAATGTATACATTGAATCAAAAGAATATGTGTTAATAATTTAATCTATTATGTGCTGTTATAACTAGTGAATATATAAATGTGATTTTAATATGAGGATAAATATTATGTGTGACTGTGATAATAAAATTAACAGTACTCTAAATGTGTGATATGTAAAAAAAAATATTTAAAAAAAAAATTAATATACTAAAGGTGAATTATGTGAATGTGCTAAATATTATGAAATTAAAATGTATGTTTAATAACTAATTAATAACTATATGTGTATTAAATGTGATAACTATATATTTAGAGTGAATTTAGTTTAATATAGACCATTTGTGAACAAAAACCAGATACACTAATATGGATGATAATAACCATGCCAGAGATTAACCACCAATATCCTATTCATGTGACAATAATAAAATTGATTTTTAAATATACATGATTATATGCTTATATATAAACAGAGACCCTTAATGACCAGACATATTACCATAGGCCGGAGGGAATGCATAAGCATTCAACCCAGACCTCCGGAAGAACACACATTGTGTTGAGTGATCACACTATGGTACTTATGTCAATGTGGTCATTGTTTCCCTTTGGGTAGGTTGTATCTAAAATGTACATCCAATACGTTTCTCTTGTACATAGTCTTTGGAAACGATCCCCTCCCATATATGAAGGGGGAATGAACTATTTGCCCATAACTGATAGGGATTTTGGATCCTTATGATGATTAGTACAAAAGTGGCGGGAGAGGCTATGTGTTTGGCACCCATGAATAACATTTCTTCGGTGCTCCAAGAACCGTGTAGTCAGAGCCCTAGATGTACGGCCTACATATTGTAGGCCGCATTCCCATGAGATAAGATACACAACATATTCACTTAGACAGTTGATATAGTCTGTTATTTCATATGAGGTGCCATTTGAATGTGATGAAAATTTGTTTGTTTTTATTAAATGTCTACAAGTAAGACATCTGCCTCTCCCGAATTTTTTATTTTCTTAGTTTTTAATTTACTTGGAGCTATCAACGTTTTGATGCTCCTTGCTTTTCTGAAGATTACAGGAGCATATTTTGGTAATAGATGACCAATTACGGGATCATTACATAAAATATTCCAGTGACAATTTAGAACGTTTTTAATTTGATGAGCGGATTGGTTATATAAAACGGGCTGGTGCAGAGGTGGGGGGGGTTAGGCTGCTGACATGTGAGGGGGGTGGGCTGCTGACATGTGAGGAGGTGTGGGCTGCTCACATGTGAGGGAGGGTGGGCTGCTGACATGTGAGGGGGGGTGGACTGCTGACATGTGAGGGGGGGTGGGCTGCTGACATGTGAGGGGGGGTGGGCTGCTAACATGTGAGGGGGGTGGGCTGCTGACATGTGAGGTGCAGGGGGGAAGTGATGTGAGGTGCAGGGGGGGAGAGAGTGATGTGAGTTGCAGGGGGGGGAGAGTGTCATATTGAGGGGAGGGGGAAAGAGTGTCATATTGAGAGGAGGGGGAGAGTGTCATATTGAGGGAAGGGGAGAGTGTCATATTGAGGAGATGGAGAGAGAGTGTCATATTGAGGGGAGGGGAGAGAGTGTCATATTGAGGGGAGGGGGAGAGAGTGTCATATTGAGGGGAGGGGGAGAGTGTGTCATATTGAGGGGAGGGGGAGACAGTGTCATATTGAGGGGAGGGGGAAAGAGTGTCATATTGAGAGGAGGGGGAGAGAGTGTCATATTGAGGGGCGGGGGAGAGCGTCATATTGAGGGGAGGGAGAGAGTGTCATATTGAGGGGAGAGAGAGAGAGTGTCATATTGAGGGGAGGGGGAGAGAGAGAGTGTCATATTGAGGGGAGGGGGAGAGAGAGAGTGTCATATTGAGGGGAGGGAGAGAGAGTGTCATATTGAGGGGAGGCGGAGAGAGTGTCATATTGAGGGGAGGGGGAGAGTGTCATATTGAGGGGAGGGGGAGAGTGTCATGTTGAGGGGAGGGGGAGAGTGTCATATTGAGGGGAGGGGGAGAGTGTCATATTGAGAGGAGGGGGAGCGTGATTTAGGGGAGGGGGAGAGAGTGTTATATTGAGGGAATAGAGACATGGGGGGGATGCTGACTTGTGGGGGGGGATGCTGACATGGTATGCTGACTTGGGGGGGGGCTGCTGACATGGAATGGGCTGGGGGGACGTGGAGGGGGTATTGTGTGGGTGAGGGGGAGAGATGGGTGTATGAGAGATAGATGGGGAGTATCGTAAAGGTTGATAGTGAGGGGTTCTGGGGGAGATATGAGGATGATTATGATGATGAGAAGTGCTGGAGGAGAGATGATGATGATGATGCTGCTGATGATGATGATGATGATGATGATGATGATGATGATGATGATGATGATGATGATGATGATGATGATGAGGGGGGGTGGGCTGCTGACATGTGAGGAGGTGTGGGCTGCTCACATGTGAGGGAGGGTGGGCTGCTGACATGTGAGGGGGGGTGGACTTCTGACATGTGAGGGGGGGTGGGCTGCTGACATGTGAGGGGGGGGTGGGCTGCTGACATGTGAGGGGGGGTGGGCTGCTGACATGTGAGGTGCAGGGGGGAAGTGATGTGAGGTGCAGGGGGGGAGAGAGTGATGTGAGTTGCAGGGGGGGAGAGTGTCATTTTGAGGGGAGGGGGAAAGAGTGTCATATTGAGAGGAGGGGGAGAGTGTCATATTGAGGGGAGGGGGAGAGTGTCATATTGAGGAGATGGAGAGAGAGTGTCATATTGAGGGGAGGGGAGAGAGTGTCATATTGAGGGGATGGGGAGAGAGTGTCATATTGAGGGGAGGGGGAGAGTGTGTCATATTGAGGGGAGGGGGAGAGAGTGTCATATTGAGGGGAGGGGGAAAGAGTGTCATATTGAGAGGAGGGGGAGAGAGTGTCATATTGAGGGGAGGGGGAGAGTGTCATGTTGAGGGGAGGGGGAGAGTGTCATATTGAGGGGAGGGGGAGAGTGTCATATTGAGAGGAGGGGGAGAGTGATTTAGGGGAGGGGGAGAGAGTGTTATATTGAGGGAATAGAGACATGGGGGGGATGCTGACTTGTGGGGGGGGATGCTGACATGGGATGCTGACTTGGGGGGGGGCTGCTGATATGGAATGGGCTGGGGGGATGTGGAGGGGGTATTGTGTGGGTGAGGGGGAGAGATGGGGGTATGAGAGATAGATGGGGAGTATCGTAAAGGTTGATAGTGAGGGGTTCTGGGGGAGATATGAGGATGATGATGATGATGAGAAGTGCTGGAGGAGAGATGATGATGATGATGATGATGATGATGATGATGATGATGATGATGATGATGATGATGATGATGATGATGATGATGATGATGATGATGATGATGATGATGATGATGATGATGATGATGATGATGATGATGACGATGATTTAACCCGTGTGGCCCAAATTTTTTTTCCTTGGAGCAGTTCGGCCCTTCTCACTTTACGAGTTGGGCAGGTCTGCCTTAAAGGATCACCATTGGGAACAAAGAGGTGGTTTCATATAGAGGAGTTAAACAAGGTATTTATAATCTATGCCTATAAATAATGAACAATAATTATTGTTACAAAAAGGATTGCATTTTGCAACATTATGTGGCCCCAACAGGTTTCAGTTCTTCATAGACCTCAATAGATTTACATGGAATCTCATTCTAAAGCTCTATTTTTTTAAATAAAAAGAAGACATTTTGCTCAAAAGTTGGGGGTTGGATAACAAGGAATTGAATAACCACACAAATTTAAAACTGAAGTCCAAGTTTTATCCCATTGAATCTAAAGGTAGTTTCATTGACACCTTTTATGAAATTACACATAAAGACCTGCAAGAATTAAGTACATTATGGACTTTAAACTTTCAATCAATAACATGAATAGAACAAAAAACCAGGCACTAAAAGAAATTAAAAGATAATTAAAACAGTATAGGAAACAAGCAGATAAAGGCATTTTAGGTAGAGATGCATACAGTACATTAAAGAAGCCCATAGATTGTTAGGAGATGAGTCATCTTATAAGAAATTGGAAAAGGATCCAACACAAAGTTTTAAGGAGAACGTGAAAACCTTATTAGATGATACATTATAAACAGGGATTTTGAATGAGAAAGAATATGCATATCTTAATAATTCAGATGCCAGAATAGAAATCTTTAACTATTCAAAAACAGAAAAGCCAGCGCAACATACAAAATGACACAACATACAGTACAATACTTCAGTGCTTATCTGTTCATGATGGAGAACAAAAACCCGGGCGCTACCTAGGGAGATGGTAGGTATAGTAAAGGGGGATATAACAACCTTGGTAGTGGGCAAGGTGTCCCTCTGCTTCTTTTCCACCTGTGACTCTAAAAACCCCAATAAAGGATCTACCCAGGATCCTTCAACAAATGAGACAAGAAAAAAAGGGGGGGGATGGGGGAGCACTGGTGAAAATCTGATAAATAACCTAAAAAGGTTGTGTAATGCTCTATGACAATGTCAAGGGTTTAGAGGGTGTAAAATAAATTTTAACACTCACACGGCCTTGTGCGAATGCTGTCGCATCAAGGTATCTTTTGGGCTCCCTTTTCTTTCTTCTCTTTCTTCTTGCGTCTCCTTTCTGTCTTCTGGATTCTTTCGCCGCCTTGCGTCTGTAATTTCCTTCTCCTACTTCTTTGATGTTCGTCACACCCTCGGAATAAAAATACATGCAAAATATATGAGCAAACTGTGATTTTATCAGGAAGGTATCAGGATGTATAGCAAGAATATAAATAAAACACTCACGCGGGCATGTGTGCGTGCGCTCTAGGGGATGGTCTCTTGGTCTTTATGGGGCAGTCCCACTTCTTAATGTGAAGTTAAAGCTCTAAAAACAGAAAGTAAAAGGCCACACCTCAGTTAAAAGGCAGAAATAAAATAAAATGTTACTACTCACACGGCCAAGTGTGAGTGCACACTTGGAAATGGTATCTTTTAGTTCTCCTTCTATGGTCCCAGCTGGGAGAGGTCCACTGGTGCTAGACGTGGGTCCTCACCCTCCCCCCCCCAAATGGGTCAAAAAGGTCTGAGCCCGAAAGATTCAAGGCTAAAGTCTTTATTGAATGGACAGTAAAACAACAGAACACGGCTAACTCAGTCCGTGAGTCACTCTGTGGAAAGGTAAAAAAGCCAGTCTTTGGGGAATCGAGCAGGGCTTGTGGTGCTGCAGCTGAACTGCCTCCGCGTCCGGATGTAGCGCTGCACGTCCGCGTGTCCTGCTCCCGACGGTGGCTTGGTAGGACCAAAATTATTGGGGGATTTTGAGCTACGTGTTTCGCCTTTTGGGCTTCCTCAGGCTCCGAAAGGCGAAACGCGTAGCTCAAAATCCCCCAATAATTTTGGTCATACCAAGCCACCGTCGGGAGCAGGACACGCGGACGTGCAGCGCTACATCCGGACGCGGAGGCAGTTCAGCTGCAGCACCACAAGCCCTGCTCGATTCCCCAAAGACTGGCTTTTATACCTTTCCACAGAGTGACTCACGGACTGAGTTAGCTGTGTTCTGTTGTTTTACTGTCCATTCAATAAAGACTTTAGCCTTGAATCTTTCGGGCTCAGACCTTTTTGACCCATTTGGGGGGGGGAGGGTGAGGACCCACGTCTAGCACCAGTGGACCTCTCCCAGCTGGGACCATAGAAGGAGAACTAAAAGATACCATTTCCAAGTGTGCACTCACACTTGGCCGTGTGAGTAGTAACATTTTATTTTATTTCTGCCTTTTAACTGAGGTGTGGCCTTTTACTTTCTGTTTTTAGAGCTTTAACTTCACATTAAGAAGTGGGACTGCCCCGTAAAGACCAAGAGACCATCCCCTAGAGCGCACGCACACATGCCCGTGTGAGTGTTTTATTTATATTCTTGCTATACATCCTGATACCTTCCTGATAAAATCACAGTTTGCTCATACATTTTGCGTGTATTTTTATTCCGAGGGTGTGACGAACATCAAAGAAGTAGGAGAAGGAAATTACAGACGCAAGGCGGCGAAAGAATCCAGAAGACAGAAAGGAGACGCAAGAAGAAAGAGAAGAAAGAAAAGGGAGCCCAAAAGATACCTTGATGCGACAGCATTCGCACAAGGCCGTGTGAGTGTTAAAATTTATTTTACACCCTCTAAACCCTTGACATTGTCATAGAGCATTACACAACCTTTTTAGGTTATTTATCAGATTTTCACCAGTGCTCCCCCATCCCCCCCCTTTTTTTCTTATCTGTTCATGAGTAAGGGTCATTTACTTAAACCCTTTGGCCAAAAGGATATAAGACTGCGGCCACATCACGGCATGACCAATCTGTAGGTCCTAACACTACCTGGCACAATTCTCATGTACCTCTCTTTCTGCTGGAGGGGAAAAGATCATACTGGGTCTGTGATTCACTGATTATTACCTAAGATTCTTTAACTATTACCTAAGATTCACCAAGGTTTAATAACCCCCCTGGACTCCCAATTATTGCAGGTTCACTTTAAACCTGTATGAATATGTTTATATTTTTCTCCATAATGTAGTTCTAGATATAAAATCATACAGTACATTAGAGACAGCATTCACGTTTTACAGTTTCTTAAAGACATACAACGGGATAACATCTATAAGTGGGTAACTTACAATGTGATATCTCTATATACATCTATAGAACTTGAACATGGAATCACTGCAGTGAGATATAGGTTGTCTAAATGCTCTTTGTCTTATTCACATCATGAATTAATTCTAAAGTGCATCAATTTCTTTCTTAATTACAATTTCTTTCTATTCTTATTTCAATATTTTCTCCAAACCAGGGGAACATCTATGGGCAGGAAATTCTCCATGAATTATGCAAATATTTTCATGAAATGGTGGGAGGAAAAATTCATATGGAATAATAATCAATTTTTGACAAATTTAGTGTTTTATAAACTCTAGTTAGATGAATTGTCATCATTTGGAAAAGCAAATGTTTAGAAACTTTTACAACACACTGTATATTAATAATAATGGTATAAATCTCTTATTTAAGTTTAAGAGCGATGCTAGATCCATGTAATTTCTGTACTTACTTCTTGTAATAGAGAATAATTACTAAATTGTCACACAAACGTTTCATATACCAACAGATACAAATACCTCCATTTTACCTAATGGTAATCACCTTAAAAATGGACTAATTGCATCCTTTTTGAGCAGTTTCAGTGATTATGGAGAAATTGCAAAAAGGAAACAGATTTGACATCGTAAATGTTAAAATGAAAAAATAAATTCCTAAATAGGAACTACGATGAAAAATTGTCTGTGACAGATTGAAATCATGTGCTGATCATATTGCTTGGGAAATATATCTGACTACTGAGACAAGCAGTCAGAGGGTTAACCCAGTCAGAGCTACCTAGAAATCAGAGCTGAGTTAAGGCAGCTGTCAGGTAGATGTATAAGGTGCCAGACCTGAGCAGGAAGTTGAGAGATTTTTCCCAAACCAGGAAGTATGTCGGAGGCTCTGCTCCACCAGACAGAGGATTGCCACAAGCAGTGACAAGCCTGCTGGTGACAGCCCTGTCTAATAGTCACCAATCTTGCAACCCTGCAGAGGAAACTAAATATGCTGTTGCAGTATCCAGAAGGGATTATATTGACTCTCTCTAAGGACAAAACCCTCGAAACACTATTTTAATAATAATAATAATAAGAATAAGAATAAGAATTTAAGAACTTTATATTTTTCCACTGCATAATCTTGTTTAGGTTGAAAGAAGGCTAGCTACCCAGGGGATAGCTAGGGAACTACTGTAAAGTTAGTAGAGCTTTATTTTATGGTTTGTTTTCCTTAAATGGACAGTACAGTATGCCTAATGTTCATTTTGATTGTGGAAAATAAACCACTGAAGGTAAAGGCCTTACCCACTGTTTGGGACTCTTACTGACCCTACCACGAGGATGTCCTGCCACACAATTAGATCTGGCATTTGAGAGAGTAAAGAATAGAAAAAGAAAAAGTAAAAAATATAAATAAATACAGTTTTGAGGACGCAAGTCTAATTGTGCGTTTCACTACCAACTTTAATCATTCATCTTTTCAAGTATAAAAAAAATATAAAGAAGAATTGGCATATATTGAAGTGTGATCCAATCCTAGGTTCCCCTACTCCCTGCAGTTCCTAAAACTATTTTACGCAAAGAAAAAAATATTAAAAACTTTATCTCACCAAGTGAATTAAAATTGGATACGATAGAAAAAAGTTATTGGGCTCATTAAAACCCATGTTAAATTTTCCTTGTAACAAATGTTGCAATTGTCAATTTAAACATCTAGGGGCCTATGCAGAAAGCACCGAAAATTTGAATTCGCCAGGGTTTGAATTCGCCATGTTTTTGGCGTGTTAACCTCGCTTTATGCAGGAAGGCCTGAATTCCTGGCGAATGAATGCGCCACCAACATTTGATAAAATGGCTAATAACCGGTGGCGAGACGGCTGCCTGGCAAGAAGCTGCCGAGAAGCCGTCCCCTGCCGAGTTGTGTTTGCAGCCGAGAGAGATCCGCTGCTCTCTCTGCGCAAACATCGGCACATTAAAAATTATTTAAAATACATTTTTATTCATAGTGTACATGTGCAGGGGGTCTCCGGAGATGAACCGCTTTGGTTTCAGGTCCAGGGACCCCCTGCTTCCCGAGATAAGGGCCCATTAGAGGGATACCGGCACCCCCTAAAGGGGCCTGTACCTCGTGAAGCAGGGGGTCCCCGGACCTAAAACCAAAGCGGTTCAGCTCCGGAGACCTTCTGCACATGTATACTATGAGTAAAACACCCATATAAATAAAGACACGTTCCTTACCTTTGCGGCTATGTGCTATCGTAATGAAGCAGCATGAATGTATTTTTAATAATATTGTACAGTGAGCCACAAATCAATGCGGTTCAGCTCAGGGGACCCCCTGTTCCCGCACACTATTATTAAAATACATTACTGCTGCTTCATTACCATAGAGGAATAGCCGCTAAGGCAATGAAGGGGTTAAGGCATAATAGCATGTTTATTGGGGACAATTGCCCCCCAATAAACATTGCAGTACACAACATACAATACAGTAATGGGCAAAATTACTATTATCCACAAATGGATAATAGAGCAGTTGTCCATTTAAAATACATAAATAACAATAAATACATTAAATACATATAGCACTCACCCATGTCCGGCTGACACGATGAAGGCCATCCTCATCTTCATCACCATCCATGCCCCCTCCGATGCTGCAAAACAGACACAAAAATGAAAACATCCCATGTAATGTCCCCTAACCCCTTAATCATCCTAGTGGTTATTAACCGCTACAGTCATTAAGGGGTTAACCCACCTTCACCCACCACTCAGGACGCCTACATACCCTCCCACACTAACCCCCCACCCCGTGAGGCCTAACCACCCTCACCCACTACCCACAAGGGAGGCCTACCCACATACCCTTGGGGCCAATACCCCCTCCCCCCACCCCCAGTACCCACAATAAAAACAATACACTGTCCCATAATAAACATCATTCTATTTATTAAATAAATTACCAACCCCCTGTGCCCCCCCATAAATACATGATTTATCCTTTTACATACAGGGTTCATAACACAGCCCCACGCGAGTCCCCGGCGGGCTGGCGGGGCACCTGACAGACCTACAGGGTACCAGCAGCTCATTTCAAACAGGTTCTGGAGGCCTGTTGGTTGGTCCTGCCAAGTGCCATGGCCCCCAGGTGGTCTCCTTAGGTCACCGTGGGGCACAATTGGGTCCCCACAATAGGCCCGCGGATGTCTGGGAAACCCGTGTCAGACCCACAGGTGTCTGCGGGGCCTCGGGTGGTTCCCACGGGGGTCTGGGGAACTCACGAGTGCTCCCTACGGGTCCGCGGTGCCCCCACGGATGTGGGACCACCGCTTAATCCATGCACCTATGGGTCCGCGGTGCCCCCACAGATGTGAGGCCACCGCTTCATCCCCGCAGGTGTCACCCGTGGAACCACCAGCCTGATACCCGTGAGATACCCAAGGAGACCGCAGGAGGTCTCCAGAGGTCTCACGCAGAACCACGGAACAAACCCTGAATGTAAAAAAAATAAACATGGCCTATACCTTCAATACATACATCCCTCCCCCCCAACACCTACAGTACAATAATGTGCAAAATAACTATTTTCCAGACAGGGATAATAGATTACTTGCCCATTATTAAACACATTAACTAACATTTAAAAAAAAATAAAGTACTACTGACCTCATCAATAAGAAGCCCCCGTCGCCAGCCACATACTTGACTTCGTTGCCCACAAAATACATAGCCAATACAAAGCCAATACATTGCAATTACATTCACAAATCAATTAACCCCTTAAACACCTTATCGGATAATAACCGCAAAGGTAATTAAGGGGTTTAGCCACACTGACCCGATACCCACCCTTCACCCATTCATTTGTACAGTGGCTTCATCACACAAATATATATATACAGAGAGAAATATATATATATATATATATACACACACACATGATGAACCAATACACAAATAAATGTAGAAGGGTTATCAAAAACATGCTGTACTACAAATACCACTTCTCCATACAGACACACGACAATAAAATCAATTTCCTTTAATAATTCAATCTGATCTTCCAATGAAAATCCTCAAATTCCAATCAAAAGCCCCAAATGCGACTGAAAACATCGCATTTACATTGTATACATGATGCATAAAATATATGCACCATATACATTCTGCAAATGAATGTTAACAATAACATATTCCAAACAAGATACCAATACATCCAAACAAGTATAGTATTTAAACCAATCCAGAAACCATAAATCAATTAGCATTAATTAATTAAATCCCTAAACAATTTACATTCCATCCCTAACAATTGAACAATTAACTAATTAAAGCTTTGAACAGAACAAGTTATCCTCTGACAAAATTTACGTATCAACAAGAATAAAATATACAAAAGCTAGCTTCACCCTCACCGAAAGTACACCATACAATTGCAAAAATTACATCTATCTAATTTTAAAATACATGACACATACATATATGCATAGCAGCATAGCCAAAATAAATTAAAACACAGCAATTCACGCTTTTAAAACAATATAATTTCTTACCCTGTATGCATATATCGATCTAGACATACATACATACATACATACATACATACATACAGTGACAAGAAATGATATACCAAAATTAAATAAATACACATGTAAAAAAGCTTTAAAAAAAAAAAAAGTTAAAAGAAATACATTTCTTTAGTTCACTTACCATTACTTGACCCACTCACCGACTCCCGTTGAACAGCTTACTCTCGAACCAATCCACGCACAGGAACCCATAAAATAACAAACCATAAAATAATAAACATTAAAATAAAAAACCAAAACAATCCACGGGTCTTCTATTTGTAATCCATCTTCATCTGTATTCTTCTTTCTTCTATCTGCGGCTCTCTTCCGGGTCTTTACGTCTCCTACGGCCACGCCCTTGCCTTCTTCTTCTTTAGGAGGTCCTTCCTGCTCTGCGTCTGCCTTCAAAATGAGACGACATAGGCTTTTAAAGGCCTATGACGACACATTTTCGTCATGGTTCCCACGGCCATCATTGGGCCGTGAAAACGATGTGTTTTGGCCGAGAATTTTTTTTTGATGACGTCACTTAAAGGCAATGAAAACACAGCCAATCAGAATGGCTTTGATTCAATTGCCTTTAAGATGACGTCATAAAAAGAAACATGGCCGGCCTCACATGGTACGTTAGCCAATCAGAGCGTGTGAAGTCTATTCCTACTCTGATTGGCTCTAGTACCATGTGACAGGCTTTCAATGACGTCACATCCGTTCTCCCCCAAGCCTCAGTCACATGGTTTTACCCATAAACCCATCAATTTTACCCATAAACAGAGGTAAACGCTCCCCAAGATGACATCGAAAGGAAAGAAGCATGCAGCTCATGGAGTTTCTAACTACTTCTCGCCGCATCAGAAGAAAACGGAGGAGCCGGCAAAGAGGCAAGATGGCGGCGGAGCACGAGGCCCACCGACCCCCTCGTGTGCCAGAGAAAAGGGAGAGCGAACACCCGGAGGCAAGAGAACCCCTAACAAGGGGCTATATGGAGGAACTCTTCGTCTCAATGCACGAAAAGCTGCATCTGTCCCTACAAATGGACATTAAAGTGGCAGTACGGGACATTAGGGAAGAAATCGCCTCCCTAACAGCCAGGGCGGCTGAAACGGAAACCAAGGTGGAGGGGGCTCTGAGCCGACAGACGGCGATGGAGGAGGACATTATCTGCCTGAGGGAGGAAATCGAGGCCTTAAGGAAGAACCAAGAAGAACAAGAAAATAGGGACAGGCGACAAAACATCAGAATAAGGAATGTCTCCGAAACGGTCTCCCCAACACAAATAAAGGCGTACCTCCTTGAACTGTTTGAAATGATTTGTGCAGATATACCATAGAGAGATCCCGAAATCGATAGGGCCCACCGAGCCCTGGGGCCCAAATCGGATGTCCCAAGGAGAAGACGGGATATAATTGTGAAGCTACATAGCTATTCCACCAAAGAAAGACTCTAATGGCCAGTCGCGAGATAGAGCCCCTCACCTTCCAGGATGAATCCATCAACTGTATAGCGATCTTTCGCGAATGACAGTACTGCGACGCAAAGAGCTGAAACCCCTAACATCCTTTCTGCGAGAAAATGATGTGAAATATAGATGGGGCTTCCCACTTAAATTGGTTGTTAACAAGGGGGGATGGTTCTTCACGATGAAGCACCCCGAGGACATGTTGCCATTTGCCCAAGCGTTAGGCTTAACCCCCCCTCCGTCATGGATATCGGCCCCCCCACATCAGGGGCGCGAGGAAGAGAGAGACGGCCCAGCTCGAGCGTCTGAGAGGATTGCCGCCCTCCAGCAGAGGACAACAAAAGACAAATAAATAAATAAATACATTTTGGACTTACCTCAGGACCCCCGGATGGAAGATCTGCGGAGATCACCCCCCACCCTGGGGACGGAGCTTCATTGCAACTTCCCCGGAGGACGGATGCCACGTGGACCGCTTGGCAGATCCCTTCCCGCCAGTTGAAGAGCCACCGCGCGATCTTCCGAGCCCGCCGTTCAACCTGAGGAATCCCCCGGCAGGACATCTCACCGAGTGACGGGAGCAGCCACCTGGTTCCGGACCTGAGATTATAGCTCCCCGGCTGGGGACATGCCTGAGGAACACCGACACCGATGTGCAACGGAACCAGTGACTGACCAGCTCTGTCGATCGGGAGACGGTGGAGGGTTTGTGGGGACTTTTGGGGGGATGGCTGGAGGGTTCTTCCTACAGCTACTGAGTGATACGGGTTCGTAAAGCCACGCTGCCCTCCCTCTGTCCCCCCGAACACCCCCCCTATATACAATGGGGAAGCCCCCCGAATAAATATAGTGAACCACAGGAGACATCCTACACCCCCCCCCCCCAGCACCCCACTCCCCCCCCCATATGGAGAAAAGGTCAGACGTCTAGGGCACTAGGCCCAATCAAGCTTAGAATCGAAAGCATACACAACAATGTAAAGCCATATAAGGCAGTGTGATCAGCTGGGAAATGTCGTGAGTTTCCAACGTGGATGATGACTACCCTCTGATCTGGTAACCCACTAAAGCTGACATGTGAATATAATGTGTTACGGGACAGGGCTTCACCTGTTAGCCCCCACCAACTCACACAAACAGACAAACCTACCCCTCCCACTCCTCTCCCCCTCACTCCTCTCCCCCCCCTCCCACGACCACCCCCCTCCCTCGCTGACCTCCTTCCTCCCCACCTTCCCCCTTCCCCCCACGGCCCCCTGCCCCCCCCAAAAGCTCTCCCCGAAGTGCTTAGGGAAAGAGTCCAATGTGTATAAATCACAACACACACTGAAGGTACCCACGCAATTGATATAAGATGAGCGCCATCTGCTGGATAAGCCATAGATTACCGGGACTGTTGCTTCATATGATAAGACCATTTCAATAACGCTTATGTCCTAGTCACTTTTGGTGAGTAGGTTTCCAATTTTACACCAAACGGAGCAAGTTTCAAGACATCTGGTTCCTATGCCAAGGCAAAGATAGTTCTTTTTAGTATAATTCTTTTTAGTATAAATTTTTGCATTTTTAGTGTAATCAATTGTTTTATTTTATATGTTATACTGTATTTTATTATTGTATTAAAATTCCTCTCTTTATACATCCTAGTTGTCCCTGGGTAATGCACTATTGCAGTGTGTATGCTTGTTTTCTCTTTTTCTCTTGAGGAATCCATCAAGAAAAGAACTTTGTCTTCAATCACATTTAAACCATTCCTCAGCGCCACAGGAGGTGTCTTTCCCCTACATTACCAAATCTGGGTAGGAGATTCCAGATTCACTTCTTTGGGCAGCTCCAGGACTACCTTGGACTCTATATCACAGGTTTTTGTAATTCATTGTAATTCATTGTTTGTGAAGAAAATTTAAACTAAAAGCATGTGATCAGCGCTCAAACCTATAAACTATACCTAAATATTAAATACAATAACCAGGTGCTTTGCAAAAATAAATATTTTAGGTGTCCCTTATAAGAAAAAACCTAATGTGAATTCCTCACAGCCTGTTGTGGCAGGTTGGGGAATGGCTGCCTTGGGAATATAACAACCCTATCCACTGTATAACATACACCGAGAGATAACCAATGACACAGATATACCACAGACAATAATTCCCTGGCGCACTATCAGATAATAAACCTGACGAATCGGAGTAGTCCCATGAATCAAAAGATGGTATAAAGAAGATCCACAGTCCACAATGTCCCGTTCTTTTACACAGATTGCTGGTCTGAAAATACAAATAAAACAACCATTGCGCAGTACCCTATGGTCAGTATTCCAAGACCCCACCGTTGCTATCTACTTACTTAAAAATAGATAAGAATGGGCCTCAAAAGGTTTCTTTAAGTCCCCTCACGATTGGCTCCGACTGATTCCTGCTTCTGGTATCACGCTTTACACTTCCAGCATCAGCATCACCATACCGATTGGGAACAGAAAGGGGCACCAATAGTATAGCACTATAACATTTATTGTTAAAAATGACAAGCATAAAAACATGCACTCACATGCGAGAATGCCCTATGTGTGTCCTACAACGTGCCGTCCGCTTCACATGGGAGGATGCCGAGGGATTGCAGGGGGAGGCTGGAGCCGGCGTGGGTCCCCGCTTCGTGGCCGCGACTCGGAGCGCCTAGTCCCTCCTCCGATGACGTTCCCCGTCAATCAACCTCCTTTCCTTCCACAGGGTCTGCACGTTGCAGCACGTTCAACAAGCTCCACCCTACGCGCGTTTCGTGACTCTGACGTCACTTCTTCAGGGGTAATGGAGCTGTGGGGGCACTTGAGGTATTTTATACCCTTATGCAAAGCTTACAGGGAGTTCCCATTGGTTGAATGTCTGATTGGGAACTCCTATTGATTGTCCACTTGTTGGCTGATACCTGGCAATTCGTGTGTTTAGCAGGTTTAACCACTTCATGCCTGGACAGCCAATTGCACTAGATGATTACATTCTAGCATGCTGTGAAACACTTTACAAACAATTATTTTATACATCAGTATCATAAAAACCATAATAAAACTCTATAAGTTGTAGAAATAAAAAGTAATTAGCAACCTTGTGGCTTATTATTCAATATGCGAGATGGCTATTTGTATTAATCACTGTTGCTAACAGCATAAAGGACCCAGAGGTGGAAAGAGATTATTTGCATAAAAAAACAAAAACAGATAACCTGGTTATACAATATTCAACATCAGCAGCTACAGACCTAACTGTCCCTCAAAAATGCTGCCAGGTCAAATTCGATGTTTAATCCTCTCGGGGTTAAGGTTTTGAGGGTATATATCCAGTAGCTTTCGCGTCTGGATATAAGATTGATTTTATCACCCCCCCTCCAATTCTGCTTGGGGCAGTCAATCCCTTTACAGATTAACCCTTCCGGATTTTGTCCATGTTTATTTTTAAAGTGACTGGAGACACTATGTGTCTCCAGACCCCTTTTTATATTATAAACATGTTCTGCAAGACGTCGTTTCAATGGTCTACCTGTTCGCCCTACATATTGTAGTCCACAAGGGCACTCTAACAGGTAGACCACAAAAGGAGTCTTGCAGGAAATGAACGATTTGATGGGAAATCTGACACCTGTAACATTGGATTGAAAATGTTTGCATTTACTGCTGTACCTACAGCCAATACATTTGTCACATGTAAAGTATCCGTCCAATTCCTTGAGCCATGTTGTACTTTGTGTTTTTACGGAATTGAACGGACAGCTCGGGGACAGTTGAAGCTTTAGATTATTGGCCCTTTTAAACACTATCTGGGGGTGTTTAGGTAGTATTGTTTTAAGTATAGCATCCCCCTGGAGAATACTCCAATGTTTCCTAATTATTTGTGTTATTTTGTTTGACATCCCATTAAACTTGGTTATAAAGGGGATGAACTCTACACCCTCTACTTGTTTTAATTTCTTATTGTCCATACTGATAAGGTCATTTCTATCTATGTCCTTTACACTTTCAAAGGCCTTCTCAACCATTTTGGGATTATATTCCCTCTGGATAAATTTATCCTTGAGATCATTGGCCTGCATCTCAAATATTTCTGGTTGAGAGCAATTTCTTTTAGTTCTTAAGAACTGGCCCTTGGGAATATTGTTAATCCATCTATGGTTGTGATGGCTAGACGCCAAAAGGTATGTATTGGCGTCTACTTTTTTATAAAAGGTCTTAGTTTGAATAGACCCTCGCTCTATGAACAATGTAAGATCTAAAAAGTCTATACTTGTGGGGCTGATGTTAAAGGTGAATTTTAAGTTCATGTTGTTGTTATTTAAGTAATTTTGGAACTCCCCAAGTTCCTCAACACCTCCACCCCAGATACATAGCACGTCGTCTATATAGCGTTTCCATAGTACAAGGCCCGCCCCAAATGGGCCGCCGGAATGGATGTATTCATCCTCCCACATACCCATAAAGATGTTAGCATAACTAGGGGCGAACCTTGTACCCATGGCAGTGCCACATATCTGGAGGTAGTGGCTGTTGTCATAGCTGAAGAAATTATGTGTAAGTATATAACGTATCCCTTCTATTATAAAATCTCGAAATCCCTGTTCTAGACTATCATCTTGATTTAACACCCTACTGATTGCTCTGATACCTAGGTCATGATTTATGACGGTATACAGAGACGTCACGTCACACGTGACCCAAATATAATGATCTTCCCATTTTAGGTCCCTAACTAGATTTAATACGTGTGTGGTGTCTCTTAGAAATGACGGGATTTTAGGGACATATTTCTGCAGAGTGGAGTCGATAAACTGCGACAAATTGGATGTCAATGATTTGATCCCCGATATTATGGGGCGTCCAGGGGGATTCCAAAGATCTTTATGGATCTTAGGAATAAAATAGAAAATTGGAATCCTTGGCTGCAGTACATCCAAGAACTCCAATTCACCCTTTGAGATATTACCATCTAAGAAACCCCTACTAAGGTATTCCTGAAGTTCTGTCTTAAACTCTATGGATGGATTACCCTGCAGTTTTTTATATGTACCTCCATCGCTTAGGATTCTCAAGGACTCTTTTTTATAGTAGTCAGAGTCCATTATGACTATGCCTCCCCCTTTGTCCGCAGACTTAATTACAATTTGTTTGTTGTTTTCAAGACTCTTTACTGCATATTTTTCTAACTTACTAAGATTGTTTTTGGGGATTTTAAACTCACTGGTTGCCTTTTCCATGTCCTGAATGACTAGTTCAAAAAAATATTCTAAGAAACTACCCTTCATGTGTTTAGGATAAAACACTGAGGGTCTTTTGAATTGAGTGGTGGAGGACGATCTACTCTCACTATTTTTATTACTCCGGAGAGTCTCCCTACTTACAGCATCTTTTATAAAGTACTTTTTAAGTGTTAACCGCCTTACAAATTTTTGGGTATCTATGAATAAGTCAAACATATTGGGTCCTTTGGAGGGAGCAAAGTTAAGGCCTCTGGACAAAACTTTTTCCTCAACCTCAGTGGTTTTGTAACTGCTGATATTGAATATATTTCCAACCTCTACCGGTGGTTTGGCTGCTCTGACTTTTTTCTCTTTCCTTCTTCCACCTCTTTTTCCTCTGAATCCTCTATTCTTTTGCGTCTCGCTGACCTTGGGGTGTCTTGTCTCCCCACTGCGTTCTCTACCTCGCTGTTTTTCCGTATAGGGAAATTGTACTCTCAATTCTCAGTCAGTTTCCTGACTCAGTCTGAGGCTCTCACCAATCGGTTTCTAGAAAGGGGTTACGACAGGGAGGCCTTGGAATCCATAGTGGGAGAAGTAATGGAAATAGACAGAGATACACTACTTCCCACCAGGGAGTCAAGGACGAGGGATGTTAGTCAAAAAAGTGGTAAAGCTAGAAATAAAAAATTGGGAAATACATCCCCCTTGTTCATTTCCCAATACAGTAAGGCCAGTGGCCAAGTAAATAAAATAATCAACAAACATTGGGGTCTACTACGTATGGATCCCATCCTAGGGGAGTATACCAAAATGGGACCCAAAATAGTCTACAGGAAGGCTAAGACCATTGCCAATTACCTATCTCCGAGTGTCATCCCAGATATTAGGACCAATACAAACACATTCAATACAAAGGGCTCCTTCAGGTGCAATAATTGCAATATGTGTCGGTACATGAAACCCTCCAGATTTGTCTCTTCCCACAGCCCACATAGACGCTTCAACATTAACAACTTTATTGATTGCAACACATCTTTTGTGGTCTATGTAATAAGTTGTGGCTGTGGGAAGAGATATGTCGGAAGGACAACAAGGTCCCTCAAGACTAGAATGCAAGAGCATTTTAGACTCATTAAGAGAGGAGACTTGGCGCACCCGGTCTCCAAGCACTTCATAGAATGCGCCAAGGGCGGCCCCGAAAGCTTTTCATTTATGGGAATTGAGAGAATTTTACCCAAAATGAGGGGCGGCGATTTGACACAACGCTTAGATTGTAGGGAATCATTCTGGATTTTTATGCCAAAAACCCGTTATCCAGATGGATTTAACATTGAATGGAGCATTAATCATTTTCTGAAATAATCTATGGTCAGATTTCTCTAGATAGTTATGTAGTGTGCATAGTCTCATCGCTCCAAGGTCATCGATGTGTAACATTAGCTGCATTAACCGTAACAATTTTGTGTCTTTGTATTTGACCAAGTAATCTATAATGTTCAAAGAATGTTTTGGACTGAAATTATTATGGGGGCAATTATCAGCAACTTAAGTCTAACCACACTCCCAATTATTGGATAAACTGAATAAGTGTTAATGTATGCAACTTTTCTCCTTACACAGTTTAAGAAAAATCTTAAAAAACAGAATATATGTATTTTCCATTTATTAGTCATCCTTTGTTCTTCTGGAAGGCTGCTTATATGTTTTTAATATAGGTATAAGTTAGAATTTCACAATAATGTTATACTATGTCTGATTATATATGTATATCTTTTGTTTTTAAAGGTCACAATCAATGTATGTTTTGTATAGGCGATGTGCAGTCTGCCCAATTTGGCCCCCAACATGAACAATGCATACAATTTAGAATATTTAGTTTTCCCATCCCTACTTCCCTCTCTTTTCCAATTAATTTTCTCTTTTTCCCTTTTTTTCTCCTTTTTTTTTCTCTTTCTTCTTCTTGTTTTTCTCTCTTCTTTCTTTTCATCCCCCCAGCTCTTTTCCTTTCCTTTCCCCTTCTCCTTTTCCCCCCCCTTCCCCCCTTTTTCTTTCCTTCCTGTCTTTCTTTTCCTTCTTCTCCTTTCCCCCTCCCTCCTCCCCCCCTCCTTCTTTCCCTTCTCCTCCTCCCCCTCAACTCTATTTTCTCTTCTTTTATTTTCTTCCATTAGTTATCTTTCCCTTTCCTTTCCTTCTCTCCCTTTTTCTTCTTTTCTACGTCTCTTTTGTTCTTTTTCCTCTCACCCTTCTATTTCTTTTTCTTCTTTTTTTCTTCTTATCCTTTTTCTTCCCCCCCCTTTTCCCCTTTCCCCCTTCCCCCCCCCCTCCCTACCCCTCCTCTTGTTTCCCCCCCCCCACTGCACTTTGGATAATTGATGTGAGTGACAATATGTTTACAGGCATCTCCATCAACATCCTCATTATGTGGTGGGGTTTATATATTTTTCCAGTCACCAACGGGCATGGGGACGCATGCGCGAGCACATAGTACTCTGTGGGCATTGCCCTTGTGATTCCTGACTGCTTCATGACATACTTTGCTCTGCGCATGCGCGGAGCGAACGTGGCTAGCATGAGGCGCATCTCGCGAGATTTGGCCCTCCATTGCAGTGCGGTGCGTGTCACCGAGCTGGGTGTTTGGAGGCAGCTCTCCTGCGAGTGCCAACAGGTAATTAGCCATCCCCACATGCCCTAAACAGATATACACTAATTGTTTAAGCAGTGTAAGGGGCTTGAGGTTTGTAATTAGAGAGTTTTTGGCGCCAAAATCGGCAGACTGTGCCCCTATATATACCTGATGTATACCATGTTGATACACTTCTTGATAAAGTGCAATTTGTCTGCACGAACGCGTAGAAGGTTGCAGCCTTCTGTTTTTATGTCCACCCAATAAAGAAATATTTTTGCCAGACCTGCCATCACCCCCTTTTTTTGTTTTAAAATAGGCCAATGTTTCTTTAAAATCACTTCAATTTCTTTTGAATTTGTGCTGTAAGTTGTAGTAAAAGGAATAAAAACATCTGATTTGTTTTGTGTCTTTTTATTATTGTAAACTAGCATATCTTTTCTATCAACCTCCCCTACTTTTTGTAACGCTTTGTCAATGGTTTCTTTATTGTAATCCTTCTCTAGGAACTTATTTTTCATAGGGATTATCTGTTCCTCAAAATCTCGTATTTTAGTACAGTTGCGTTTTAAGCGCCGGAATTCCCCATAGGGGACATTCTCCAACCAATTTCGCTTATGGCAACTATTGGCTTTGATAAAATTATTACAGTTGACTGTTTTAAAATGTGTTCTTGTGTTAATTGCTCCGTCTTCAATAAAAATTTCTAAGTCCAAAAATATCACTTTGGATATGCTTTAATCATAAGTAAAAATCAAATTCAAATTGTTGATATTTATAGTGGTAAAAAAGGTTTGTATTGATTCGAGGTCGCCTTTCCATATGATGATAATATCATCTATATAGCGTTTGTAGAGCACCAGGTTTGCCTCCCATGTCTTGTTGGGCCAGATTACTTGATCTTCCCACCATCCAAGAAACAAATTAGCATAGCTGGGGGCAAACCTGGTGCCCATTGCGGTCCCTCGTTTCTGCAAAAAGTATTCCCCCTCAAACCAAAAAACGTTATGATGTAAAATGAAGCCAATCCCCTCTGTTAAAAAACTTTTCTGTGTATCTTCCAGTTCTAAGTATTTATCTAGACAATACCTCGTGGCATCACACCCCTGCACATGATCTATGCATGTGTAGAGTGATGTGACGTCACAGGTAGCAAGTATATAGTCAGACTGCCATTGAATCTTCTCTAGTGATTGTATCACCTGTGTTGTATCTTTAATGTGTGAAGGCATGGATGCTATTTTAATTGTTTTGGGATGTAATTCATGTATGCTAATTGATTGATGGTGACTTTATTGGATTACATTGTATACGTCTTTTGATGTAATGCTATCTTATTTGAAATATTGTATTGTTAACATTGATTTGCAGCATCTACATGTAGCTTACATTTTATGCAGCATGTACTGGTATACACATGCCTCCCACAAAATCATTCACAGACAATACAGAAGAAAATACATTCAAAATTAATTACTTCATAAACTGCAACAGCAAAGGAGTTATATATACCATTACGTGTTCATGCAACAAAATGTATGTGGGTAAAACTTTCCGCCAGCTGAAAGTGAGAATTCTTGAACATCTGGGGTCCATACGTAACGGACACGACACACCCCTAGCCAGACATGTGAATGGTGTTCACGAGGGTATCTCTAAAAATCTACGTTTTGCAGGGATAGAATTGGTACCATTGGGACCACGTAAGGGTGACTGGAAAAGGTTACTCCTACAGAAAGAGTGTAAATGGATTTATACGCTGAAAACCCTCAGCCCTATAGGACTGAATGAGGGATTTATATACTCACCCTTCATTTAACCACTCTATACAGTCAGGGTTAATATATTTAATACTCAGCCAGACCGTGTTGACCCTTTTGGGCGGACTAAACAGCTAGTTGTCACTCCTACACTCACCGCATACCCTATCTCTCCCCCAGAACTGTGGATACACACTTATATGTTCACCCCATTACTACAATGCTGGAAATGCAATGATATCTTACACTGGTCTATAATTCTTTTTTTGATATGCGCTTAGGGTATTACCCCACAGGTACATACTAGGTTGGAATCTTAACTAAATAATGGGACCACTGCAGTTAAATATAAGTATTTAACATTACAGCTAGCTTAAGTATATTTAATAATTAGCAAGACCGCATTGACCCCTTTGGGCGGTCTAAACAGGTAGTGGTCAATCCTACATGGCACATACAGATATAGATATACAAACAAATACAATACTGTACCATTATTTGGTCAATCAGACCTTCACCTTCGTGTATCTATGGCAACAGGGCATTTAAAACTTAAACTAGTCCTGAAACAAGCCCACATTTTATGGGGTATACGGATACATACACCCTATCTAAGACTTATATGGTATAGGTTGCATGCCAATAGTGTATGTTTACATATATCACCATCATACTTACTTACTACGTCACTCGTACAAGGATCAACATGTACTACCCAAGCATTCTGCTCCATTTCTATGCATCGCTATTCAATACCACTATAGCTACAATATCAATAGCCACTAAATCAGTTAATTAAACTGAGGCAGACTACTGAATAGGGTCTCCGCGTTAATACTAAAAATGCCCCTTGACCCGCCCCCAGGAGGGGTATAAATACATACCATAGAGGAGCTACGTTACACTCCTCCCCCCTAGAAGAAGCGCCAAGAGGCGTGAAACGATCGTCGGGTGTCAGGCGACGCGCAGACCGATGACGTCAGCCAGTTTTTTTCGTGGAGCTTCAGGACGGAGCGTGAGGCATCCCCACTGACTCACGAGCTACATCTCGGATATGGGTGATATGTAGCGCACTATAGACACATTGCACACTCATCAGAGTATTATGCCCCAACTATGAGGAGTATACACACCAGGGACATACAGATGCAAGTTGTATAGTGACGCTAATTAGACGGTCTCTGTGATACAAAGGCGAGTGCATTAAGGATAAACAGCTGAATACATCCAATACTCTATGGCACACTGCTGATTTACTCTATACAGACTTATATTGTTAAGTTCTATATATATGCAGTAGCACCCACGCATGGGACCGCCGTGATAGTATATTGAATACTTTACCTGTTGTATACCCATACACCCTCACTGGGTTCGCCGACCTACTCCGTCGCTGCTATCTTTAGAGATTTTAAGATTACTTTTAAATTAGTTGAAATAGTTTTCGATTAGATGTGTACTTATATAGTATTTAATAAATAATTTTTTGTTTTGTGTTTTAACCTCCTGGTACCCATATGGTTTAGTATATATCTATACTCAGACTAATCTTTTTAACAACCATTGCTGCGAGTAGAAATAAATACAAACACAAGAATGTATATTCGATGTTTAGTCGATGTGTATTCAATGTGCAGTTAATCCACAAAATGGATGGTGTATTTATACGGTAATGACTCACATTAGAGTACGCCCACTTTCCACACCTGTACCTCGCTGCCATGCATAAAAGGTTACACACTTTGCATAGCCCACCACTCGATGATCTTTATCTAAACTTGCCCTTGTCTAGATACTGCATTGTGCCACCTGTTTCCATGGAGCAAAACCGATTCTACGGACGCAGGAACACACTCGCCTCTGCCGTGCCTGTCAAGCAGAAAAAGCGAAAGGCGGTTGCCGTTTCCACGCCAAGGCAAAAGCGACAGGCTAAGGCCAATAAAGAAAACCTTCTGCTGACCCCAAAGACTAAGGGTTTTCATAGACGTCAGCCTTATTATGTCAAGAAGATATACTGTGATGTACTCTCGACGCAAAACGATTGGCAGCCAACCCATCGAATCCGAAGACCACTTCCTCACATACGCTTTGACGACTCTGCCGCCGCTGTCCCGGAAATCTTGAGCCCGTCTTCTCCACCCCTCGTCCTCGACACTGCCACCACCCTCCCGGAAACCAACAGGCTATCCTCTCCAGTTCTATCCGACGACGCTGCCTCTGAAATCCACGGGTCACTTTCTCCTTTGCTCTTAGACGACTCTGCTTCTCGCCCGTAAATCCAAAGGTCACTTTCTCCATCCCTCTTCGACGACACTGCCGCTTCTCCTCTACCGGATATCCACAGGTCACCTCCTCCACCCTTCTTCGATGTCGCTGCCGCTTCTCTCCATGGAACCCCCATCTCATCCTCCGTTGCACCCATCCACCCAGATTTCCAGATGCCATGCACAAGAAGCAGCTCGTTAGACCGGATGCTGAATGGGATAACTGTGGATCTCCCTGGGAACTCTATTGTGCTAGCAAAGATAGATTTGCTTCTGGAGACCATGCTAAATGTGGAGCAACGGATGATACATATGGATCAACGGATGGATCGAAGGATGGAGAAGATAGAGGCTGACATAGCGGGTATACATTATTTGCTCGGTATTAATGCCCCTGTTTCTCCGACTCTGGAGCAGGGGGGTTACATGGATGTGATGAATGGGACCCTCGACCTCCTTCCATCACCAAGCGCACCCCCTCCACCAGAAGATGTAGTGTACATGTATGCTGTTGAGGAGGACATGACAACCCCGTCAAGACAACGCCAGGAGACAACATGGCGACCAAGACCGGAGGAAAGCTTCCTCCCAGACAACCTACCATCGCCCGTCGCCTCAAGCACACCCGCTCCCAAAAGACCTACATTCGCTCGCATCGATACGGTGCCCGACATCACCCTGTGCGATCTGCACCGGCGCTCAGGGAGAAGTATAGGGTGAAGAGTGCTGGTGCACCCCACAAGTATGCCTTGTTACTTTTTAAGCATCATGTTCCCTACTCGTTGTACTGCGACTGGGCCTTCAAAGTGAACTACGAAGGAAATCGCGTAAAAAAGGCGCTTCCTGCCAATTTAAGAAAGAACATTCTGGATGAAATGCAGCACTTTTATCCAATTACAGATCCTGTAATGAAAGGCGTTCGAGACTGCATTAATGGCGTTTTGCGCCATGCAAGGAATTGGCTGTGGACGGACAATGTGGAGGACTTTCTGTAAGACCATACTGTTGTGCTGAACTGTATTGTACTGTACTGTACATGTTTTGACCTGCTGTACTTGAATAAAGGAGATGTTGGTGTGTGTTTTTTTACTTGTATTTATACAGAAATGTTTTAACTTGCTGTCCACACACACAGGACCTGCACAATTCCAGTCCCTGAGGGCCGCAAACAGGCACGGTTTTCAAGGTTGTCCTGAAAACCTGCCCTGTTTGCTGCCCTCGAGGACTGTAGTGGTGCAGGTCTGACTGACAGTTTTGCACACCATCCCACTGTACTGTATATGTTTCTTTAATAAAGGAGATGTTTCGTTTGTATACTGTATTTTATGAATAAAGTTTTTTTTTAATCACAGGTAAGACCATACTGTTGTGCTGAACTGTATTGTACTGTACATGTTTTGACCTGCTGTACCTGAATAAAGGAGATGTTGTTGTGTGTTTTTTTACTTGTATTTATACAGAAATGTTTTAACTTGCTGTCCACACACACAGGACCTTCACAATTCCAGTCCCTGAGGGCCGCAAACAGGCACGATTTCAAAGGTTACCCTGAAAACCCGCCCTGTTTGCTGCCCTCAAGGACTGTACTGGTGCAGACTGTTTTGCACACCATCCCACTGTACAGTATATGTTTTGACTTGCCGTTCTTTAATAAGGGAGATGTTGCATTTTGTTTATTTTATGAATAACTAATTTGTTTTTAAAACATGTGACTGTAAACCACACTGACTGACATACATGTTTTCACAACTGTAGCAGTAAACCATACACCTGTTGATGTTTTGAATTGCTGTGCACTTCAAATGTTTCTACATTGTACAGTATATGTAAATAAATGTTTTTGTACTTACTCCACCAATAAAAGAACATGTTTATTTGTTTTACATTGTTCCATTGGTTCCTTTGCTACTGTAACAAAATACAGTGTTTCTAGAATGTCGAGGCATACTGCACTTTATACTGTAGGCATGCTCAGTATGAGTAGTAAAAAAAATAGAAGACACATACTGTATTGTACTGTATGTACTGGCAATGTGATACATGTAGAATAAATGCATAGTTTTTATTTTTTCGGGTTTATTACACAGTATACTGTATATAAAAAAGTATTGTATACTGTACGGCCGGAAAACATCAGCATACTGTTTCAGGTACAGTTTGCTATCCTAATCAATAACAATGGCCACTAAACTGTAGACTCCGGTACGTGGCTTTTTAAATCCGATTCAGCAATGTGCAGGCATTGTTACACAAAGCGATATTAGCCATAGAAATCCCTCCATAGCCGTTTTCTTTTCTGAGGAAAAACAAAAAGAAACGTTTTACTGTAATGGTCAGCCCCTAAAGACGCTCCCATCCAGTCCCACCAATAATTTTCTCGGGGGGCGTCTCCTGTTCACATGCGCACGCGCCTACCGTCGATGAAATGACATGCATATGCGTTTCAAGAAGGTTCCAATGCGCATGCGCCTAGCGTTCCACCAATTGTTCAGTATCTGCAGTACAGTACTGTAGAAGCCGCTCAGCCAATGATATTGCTTACAAGAGAATCGCTTGACTTTCGAATCGCACCGATATTGATACTGCATTGTCAAAATAAAAAAAAACACAGAAAATAATACGGCAACAATACTAACAATACTCACCATAGAATTTCCCATTCAGCTGGCACCGGCGCCGGTCCACTGCCAGTCCAGTGTTCTTGATCATCCACGTCGATATTTTGCAGCGGGACTAGTCCACCTGTAGTCAGCTGATGAGGCTGGAAATTGCTTAGGTACATGCAAGCTTGATCGAAACTGCACGAGAAATCCGGCTCAGGCTTGCTGGATAGACAGCAAGGGTTGTCACTGACGGTGGGACCGTCATTGGAAGCCGTTGCTGGTGCATTGCTTGGCAGCGACTGTCGTTTCTTAGTTGGTTTTAACACGACCCTTCGCATTTTGCCGTCATCATGATCATAGATACAGGAAAAAGCCGGTGATACACATCAATACCCTCCAACAAATTGTGGCTCAATACGATAAAAACAGGGATCGCTACATAACCTTTTCCTTATTGCACGCTTCCACGTATGAGGAGCTGGCGAAAACTTGTAAAAGTCATAGTTTTCGATAAAATACTGATAAATTTGAACAACTGTTGCCATCTTATCATCTGTTGCATTAATCGCGGCCCATATCAAATACGCGTAACTTCTGTCGGGTTTTTGGAAAGAGGGCTGCACTTGAACACTCATGGCGGGCGGCGGGTCTCTGGAGAATACTGTAACCAAAACTGGTCTTTGTCTTTCTTTAATATGAAAAGCCTAAATTGATACATTTTTGCAACCTCTTCCTTCAGTCTCAAGGCCAAGTTACAATAGCACACGGTGGTATCTTTTTTACACGAAACACCTGCAAGTCGACACATAACTGAAGCGCATGCGCATTACAATTCATGAATATCTGCCATCTGGCGGACACACGAAGAATTGCAACCTATTAAATCCGAACCATTCTCAATAAACGCATCAACCGTGCGTCAACCTCGCATGACCCGTGGCTGAGAACGCAAAATGAATGCGGCATGCTCCAGGTGAAGTGCGTCGCATTCCAGGAAAAAGCCAGGGTAAAACCGGCGATGTGTTAGACTCAGATGAGCCGCAGCAGTAATGAGTTGCTTACATGGCATTTCAATGAAGCCTCACAAGTAAATTTTACAGTGAGTTAATAGGAATCAATACTTATGTTTAAACCAACATAGAATTAGTCAATTTGTATCGAAGCATACAATTAGAAACAGTTTGGTATTAGGTTTTTCCCATACTAATTAGTGAGAGGTCTGTACACTTTCCTTCTATCTGGAGAGTCAAAGGCTTGCTGCAATGCATCAGACATCCCTCGAGAAAGCTTACGCGAAACATACATCTGGAGTGGGAGTTGTGCGATAATGTCATTCCATTGGCAGTCTCTGCTGTAGAAGCAGGGTCCAGGCAGCGGTGCTCCAGTTCTTCAATTCTAAATCTGTATAAGAAAGACAGTAGCAATGGTGAGTGACACCTAAACCGGGAGGCCCTGATAGCTATACTTTACTGATTTAGTCTGATTAAGCAGACAGTAATTATAACACTCCACAACAAGAAGAGATTATACTCAAGCAATAGTAACCTCAGCAAGACTAATGAACCAACAGCTGATAATATTTCTTTAGCTGGGCAAGTAGCAACAGCTTGTGACACCTAACCAGGCGATCCTGATATCTATACTTTTTTGGTCTAGTCCGACTAAGTGGGCTGTATCCACATCACTCCACAATGAGTACAACTTATACTCAAGCGGCAGTAACCTCCACAAGACAAACAGTCTAACAGCTGATGATATGATGATATTCTGACCTGGGTCCCGCTACAACCTACACGGGAACGATTAGCTATATTACTGGAGCCTCATGCTCTTATATGTAGCAGAGGTACACAACCATCTCTATAGGATTGATAATAACAACAATCCATATTAGTGTGGAGTTTAATTCATCAGTATTACTAACACACTATGTAATAACAATGGTCACTCCACTATGAGTAAATTAGGTACTCTATGCGGTAGTGCTCATAGTATGAACAGCATTAACAAACAAACACCTTATCTACAAACCACACTGCACTAAACGGATACATTGCAGCAAGCCTTTAACTCTTCAGATAGAAGGAAAGTGTACAGCCCTCTCACTAATTAGCATGGGAAAATCCTAATACCAAACTGTTTCTAATTATATGTTTCGATACAAATTGACTAATTCTACAGTTGGTTTAAACACAAGCATTTATACCTATTAACGCACTGTAAAATTTACTAGTAAAGTTAATTGAAACATTATGTAAGCAACTCATAATTGAAATTATTGTTTACAGATGAGGTAACAACAGTAATTAATTTAGAAGATATATAAGGTGAGGCATAGATGTATTATCAAGTGGATGCAAAGGGAATATAAGGTTATTAACCCATACGCTTTAAACTTTGTGATAATAATAACATTAGCTGTTCATACAATCCTCAAAGAATCTGTATCATTGAGATACTGTAACGAGTGCTCACCACAACAGGATGGGACCATAAGTCTGAGGTCAGGATTTCAGAATACACTGACCTACAACTAGTGTGTAGCTAGTTGTGTAGCTGGGTCAGGGTTGGAGAGGTTAGAATGGTACATGCCGTGGTCTGGGGTTGGAGAAGTTGTATGGTCGTAGTGCATAGCCGGGGTCGAGGAGTATAGAAGGTAGAAGTCCAATAGCAAGCCGAAGTCAAAACAGGAACAAGATAAACAAGACAGGTGCAGGCAAGATGAGAGAAAGGCAGCAAGGTGCTTTTGGGGCAAGCACTTCATCACATAAACAGGGGTTTATGCTCAGCCAAATTGGAGGAGGACTTGGTGAGCATAAATAGGGCAGGTAACCAATAGCAGGTTAGCAGAAGGCTGCAAGGTAATGAATGGGAACCGCCCCTTGAGATGTATTCCGTCCACCGATAGGCATGGGCTGGGAGAAGAGCAGGTGTAGCATAATTGCTGAGAGCAAGACTTTTGAGGGCCGAGCGGTGCCTGCGTGTAATTCGTGTGCGATGCACATCACCCGTGATGTCACAGGGTGGAGCCCGAGCATGGTTCGTGCAGTGGGAGCGCTGTGCCTGGTAGTGTGACATGTAACATCAGTCTTGTCAAGGGATGTGTCACAGGAGCGGAGCTGGGGTCCAATCCTCACAGTACCCTCCATTCAGGGGAGACCTCTGGGCATCCCAGGGATGGTTTGGAGGGAAATTTTTGATGCAAGGCCCGAATGAGCTTTGGGGCGTGTAGTTGGTGCCTTGGAACCAAAGACCGCTCTTCGGGACCAAAGCCCCTCTAATGCACCAGGTATTGGAGCTTTCCTCTGGTAAGCCTGGAGTCTAGGACAGTCTGGATTTCGAATTCCTGTTGTCCCTCAACCAGGAGGGGTTCAGGAGGGGACACTGAAGCAGGAGACTTGGGATCCTGTAAGGATATATGAAAAACTGATGGGATTCTCATGGATGCTGGCTACCGTAGGTGGTAGGCCACCAGATTGACTCTCTCGATAATGGAAAATGGGCCAATGTACCTAGGTGCAAGTTTAGCTGTGGGGACCTTCAGTCGGATGTTTTTAGTGGATAACCATACTTTTTGTCCCGGAATGTACGTAGGCGTTTCACGACGATGTCGGTCTGCCTGTTTTTTCTGCATAGCAATAGCTTTTCTGAGATTCTGCTGAATCTTTTCCCATGATTCTTGAAGATGCAGAATCCTATTATCTGCTGTTGGTACCCCGGAACTGGGTCTTGCAGTAGGGAGAGCTGAGGGATGAAATCAAAAGTTAGTAAAGAATGGAGAGTCCTGTGTCGAGTCATTGCAATGATTATTGTGAGAGAATTCAGCTCATGGAAAAAGATCCATCCAGTTGTCTTGGGTATCTGAGATGAAGCAGCGGATGAACTGTTCTAGGGATTGATTCGTCTGCTCCGTCTGACCATTAGTTTTAGGGTGCTATCCGTACATAAAGTTAAAGGTATTCCATAGTTGTTTGCATAAGGTCTGTCAGAATTTTGATATAAATTGGGAACCTCGATCTGACACAATGACTTGGGGAACCTCATGAAGACCGAACACCTCTGATAAAGATTTCGGATAATTTGAGGGCGTTGGGCGGACCCTTGAGGGGAATGAAATGGGCTTGCTTAGAAAATCGGTCGACCACTACCAGAATTGTATTCCTACATTTGGATACAGGTAGTTTCACGATGAAGTCCATGGAAATATGAGTCCATGGATGATCCGGAATCGGGAGAGGTTGCAGCAAGCCTGGAGGCCTGTTACGGGGAGTTTTATTCTGAGCACAAGTAGTACATGTGGCGACAAATTTCTTTATGACTACGCATGCCTGGCTACCAGAAGGTCCGTTCCAGAAGGTAGATAGTTCTCCTCGTTCCCACAGGTCCGGAGGTTTTAGAAGAATCACCCCATTCAAGTACCTTTCTACGATATGTAGGGGCGGTGAAAAGGCTTCCCTCTGGGACCTGGAGGCCCTCAGGAACATGACTGGCCTTGTGTGATGACTTCCAAAGAGTCAAAAATATTAGCGGAGATAATACATGATGTGGAATTATGGAGTCCTCTCGATCCTCAGCCTTGTCTTCCACTAGAAATTAACGGGAGAGGGCATTTGCCTTTACGTTTTTAGAACCTGGAAGATAGGAACAAATTAAATTGAAGCGAGAGAAGAAAAGGGACCACCGTGCTGTTGCGTCCCCAAGCGGTGAGCACCTTCGATGTAGAGAAAATTCTTATGATCTGTCAGAACAGTAGCCGGATTTTCAGTGACCTTGAGTAAGTGCCTCCATTCCTCCAAGGCCATTTTCATGGCCAACAGTTTACGATTGCATACGTCGTAATTCTGTTCGGCAGGAGAGTTTTTATTAAAAGAATGCACAAGGTTGCAATTTGGCTTGCGGATTTTTCCTTTGTGACAACACTGCTCCAGCCCCGACACCTGAAGCAACGACCTCAAGGGTAAAGAGTAATCCTGGGTCGGGATGCACGAACAAATGAGCTGAGATAAAGGCATTTTTCAGTTTCTCGAAAGCGTGGATGGCTGCAGGAAGCTACAGCGCCGGGTTGGCTCCTTCCTTTGTCAATGCCGTAATGCGCGCTACTACGGTTGAGAAGTTCTGTATGAAACTACAATAGTGATTGGGGAAGCCCAAGAACTGTTACACGGCTTTCAGGGTTGTGGGACGAGGTCAATCTAACACTGCTTTAACTTTGGATGGGTCCATGGCCAGGCCTGTGTCGGAGATGATGTAGCCTAGAAAGGACGTCATTGTCTGATGAATCTGACACCTCCAATTTAGCGAACAGGTGATTCTCCCGGAGACGTTGGAGTACCTGTTTGACATGGCTAGGATGTTTGCGTATGGTTCTGGAGAAAATCAATATGTCATGTTGATATACAATGACGTACTGGTCGAGAAGATCTCTAAAAACCTCATTGACGAAGTCCTGGAAGACAGCTGGAGCATTACAAAGTCCAAATGGCATGATCAAATATTCATAATGTCTGTCCCGAGTATTAAACGCCGTTTTCCACTCATCCCCTTGTCGGATTCTTACCAGGTTATAGGCTCCCCGTAAGTCCAATTTGGTAATGATGGTGGAACCCTGAAGTCTGTCAAAGAGTTCAATAATAAGAAGTAAAGGGTACCGGTTCTTGATCATGATTTTGTTCAGTCCCCGATAATCAATACACAGTTGGAGAGATCCATCCTTCTTCTAAACAAAGAAAAAGCCTGCACCTGCCAGGGACAATGACTTTTGTCTCTGGAGGAGACAATGGATTAGAAAATCCTCGTGGAGGCACGGAACCAGGAAATAGGTCAATGGGGCAATCGAATGACGTCCTGAAATTCAGAAAAAATCTTCGGCAGAAGATGAGTTACCAGTTCAGGTATAGAGACCATGCATAGGGCTTTGGACAGTAGAAAGCAATTCTGGAGGCAGTAAGGACCCCACTGGAAAGTTGCACCTCTGTCCAGTCAATCCAAGGGTTGTGTCATTGAAGCCACGGAAGTCCCAGAATAACATCAATGGTAGGCGTACTGTATGAATGACATCTAATTGGATCCTTTCAGTGTGGAGCTCCCCTGTTTGTAATTGAAAAGGAATAGTTTGGAGAGAAATTAAAGCGGGTTGTAAAGGTCGGCCATCAATAGCCTCCAGACCAACGGGGTGACATCTGCGTACCAATGAGATTTTTTTTTCTCCGCTTATCCCTGGTCAATGAAATTCCCACCTGACCCCTAGTCCAGAAAGGCCAGAATGGTGGCCTTGAAGGTGTCACCGGTTAGCGTGATGGGTATCAAGAGCCTGGTTGGCGTTTGAGGAGAAGAAGCGGATAATGTTCCCACTAAGGTCCTCCCTGTTCTTACTGGGATTTTGGCATTTCCCGACTTATGGGGGCAAGTTAGTGTCTGATGCACTGCCTTACCGCAACACAGACAGAGTCCGGCATCACTTCTGCTCTCTCTCACCGCAGGACAATTTGTTGCCTGCGAGCTGCATGGGTTCCTCCGGGTCAAGAAGCGGGGGTATAGGGGACCCTGAATAGTAGCTGCGGGAAGACTGCATATGTTGCTTGCGTCGAGTTCTCTTGGCGCTTCTCTCCTGTAGTCTTAGGTCCACCTGAATGCATAAGCCGATGAGTTCCTCAATGTCCGTTGGGTGTTCCTGGGCAGCGAGTTCATCTTTAAGGTCCTCGGACAGACCTTGCCAGAATGCCACTGCCAATGCCTCATTGTTCCAGGCGGTTTCAGCAGCTATGGTCTGAAATACTACCTACGGCTGCCTTGGGTGATATGGAAGAGAGATGAAGCATCTGTTACCTTCCGTCCGAGTGTGTCGAACACTCTGCGGAACTCCATGGTGAAGTGGGTTATGTCGCCCGTCAGGTCCGGACTCTGTTCCCAGATGGAGAAGGGGGTAGGAGGGTCCGTGGTTCACAGCAACTTCAGCAGCCAACGCATGGATGTCTAAAAAAACTTTATTGATCGCTAGCAGCAAACATCAGGCAACCACTTTAACATGTTTCGTCCAGGCTATGGACTTTTTCAAAGAGTGCTGATAGTGTTATTTCCAACATTAATTGCTCCTTTTCTTTTGACTTCTGTTGAATGATTAGTTCCATTAGCTTTAAGGAACATTGGTTTAGAGTATCAGTCCAGTCCTGATCAAATTGCATATTGGTAAAGCCAAATGTTGGTGTCTTTTTTATTCGCAAACCTCGTGGTATTCTTTTACATCTAATATAGTTGTTCAATGAGGTGATGTTCTGATGACGAGAATTTCTCTTTGCAGTCACAAGCACTATTTGAGAGATTCCAAGCCAGGGGTTACAAATATACAGATATCCAGACAGCATACGAGTACGCTATGACTTTGGATCGCCCTGGAATCCTCGATAAAAAGAAAAAAGACAAACATCATAAGGGGTACATACAATCTAAGAGCAAGTATAGTGATATGAGTCCATTATTCATCACGACTTATAGTCGCCAATCCAAGCTTATATGCGACATTGTGCATAAACATTGGCACACCCTGTGCCTTGATAAGGATATTGCTGAGTTTACCTTGAAGGGACCAAAATTTTCATTCCGTAGGGCTAAGACACTAGCATCACACCTCTCGCCAAGTCACTTTCAAACTAAAACTGATCTTAAAAGAATTGGTAGTATTCCTAAAGGTTTTTATGCATGTGGAAATTGTTCCATGTGTAAATATGTTCATAGTACAAAATTTGTCCAAACTGACATCAATGGAAAAAAATATTTTATTAAAGAATTTTTGAATTGTAATACATCCTACACCATTTATCTTTTGAGATGTGGTTGCAAAAAATTGTATGTGGGACGAACCATTCGGCCAGTCAAGACCCGCATTGCCGAGCATGTCAGGCTTATTAAAAAGAATGATGTATCTCATCCAGTTCCCAGACACTTCTCCAGATGCCCTAAAGGGGGAATAGCCAACTTTTCCTATATGGCAATTGAACATATCCCTTGTAACGCTAGAGGAGGCCATAGAGAGGGGGTATTAAATAAACAGGAAATGTATTGGGTGTACACTCTGAACACACTCCATCCGGCCGGCATCAATCAGGAGTGGGAACTGAAACACTTCCTGATGGGGTAATGGCTAAGTTTTGGGGTGGGTTCACAGTGTTCACCCAATTACATTGTGATCTGGGAGGTGACATATTAAGTTACTGTCTGTCATGCGGTTGCCACTGTATTCATGGATATGAATTATGTGAATAAATTGATAAAATGTTTATATCCCTTTAAGGTGAATCTTGATACTGAAAATGCTTTATAAGTACTGAAAAGATGTTATAAGTACTAGATATATGAAATCCTTTGTTATACATCTGTATACTTCCATTAATTGATACAGCTTTATATAATAATAATGATGCTGGTAACTTAAAACATCAGTAGTTGTGTTTTTAAATTTATCCATTATATGTTCTCTTTTGTTTTTAAGATTTTTCATGTGTATGTTGTAAATACCTTGTTGTGCAGCCATTGCTATGGGGATTGTTGTGGAGATAGTTATCCACTTTAATGATTAATCTACCACAGGTGAGGTTTAAATACGTTCCCTGTTTCTATTGGTGGCATACACTCACCACTCCCTATATCTATTTGGCTGCCATACACTATCAGCACTCTTTGAAAAAGTCCATAGCCTGGACGAAACATGTTAGAGTGGTTGCCTGATGTTTGCTGCTAGCGATCAATAAAGTTTTTTTAGACATCCATGCGTTGGCTGCTGAAGTTGCTGTGAACCACGGACCATCCTACCCCCTTCTTCCTGTGTCATCATTTCCGGAGGAGCACGCTGACGCCAGCTACACCAGAGGAGGAAGCCGCTGCAGAATTCCCTGCACCAACAGGGACGGCTTTTTCGTGAGTACTCCTAACCTCCACGCGGTATTACAGGGAGATTATTGAGGCGGTTAGTGCCGGGCTGTGATTTACTTGGGGGCGCCCCTTAGGGAGGTGTCCCCCTGTACCTCTATCCGGCTTACTATTACCCAACTCCTGTTTTCAATACCGGAGGCTTATTGTTTCATTAATCATTGCTGGGTCTCTCTTCAATCAAGTTGCCATAAAGTGTGTGCACTACCTGTTAGCAGCCTCGGTATACTGGGTAATTTCAAATTCTCTAGCAATCTATTTCTACCTGATGGCTCACGGGCAAGTGAATAAGTGAATAAGTAAATTGTATATGCTTATTTGGACTATCCTGGAAAATTCCAAAATATAAAGGACATTATTTACTCAAGAATTTAAGGATTGCTGTTTTTTGCACTTAGGCTTCAGCCAACGCATGAGAGTTTTTAACAAGATATTAATAAATCATTTTTATTTTTAATTCAATACTATTATATTGTTTTTTTGCCATGGAAGATATTGATGTTGAATCAGAGGATACAAATGTGGATACATATGTCAATGCATGCGGGGATAATGCCAAACGTTCAAAAAAAGCTGCCCACTTGTTTAATGAAAGTACTGAGGTTATATGTGAGGAGCCTTCAGACCTCACACATTACTTTGTAAAGCTAGAAAGACTGTTGGTGTTGAATATACGCCTATGGTGGGACATCACCTCATTGAACAACTATATTAGATGTAAAAGAATACCACGAGGTTTGCGAATAAAAAAGACACCAACATTTGGCTTTACCAATATGCAATTTGAGCAGGACTGGACTGATACTCTAAACCAATGTTCCTTAAAGCTAATGGAACTAATCATTCAACAGAAGTCAAAAGAAAAGTCGCAATTAATGTTGGAAATAAACCTTTTGAGGAACAACTTGAAGCCATTTACTAAAATGGATCAATTTATAAAAAACGACAAAACCCTGCTGACTAATATTGAGACCATAGAGGACACAATAAGTGACAAAAAACACAGCAAGTTCGAACGAGACCGTGTAGATTATATAAAAGGACAAATTTATTGTTGGCAGAAACCTCAAACAAGAGAGAATGTGGGATCCAATACAGCAAGGGGGTTTAAACCTCAATCCAAAGGATGGTCTAAAAGCAACCCTAATAAGTCTATCTTAAAGGGAAGATCAGCTGACAACTCAGGTGCGGAGTCAGACTACTCAGAGTGCGAATTGAGATCTCACTCTGTATCTTTTGAAGGTTCTACTGAGAGTATACGGGATAACCATGGGAGATCTAGGAGCGACAGCAGGTCATCCATCACATCTAATGGGGCCAGATCAAAAAATCAGGAACAGGCTCCCTCTTCGTCTTCTTTTTTATCCACAGGAACACGATCACGCCGCGAACCAGACGATCGCGGAGAAAACGTGGAAACTCGCGGGAGACCAAAAAGAAAGAAGTACACATAGATGAGTGTGATAATAACGTCATTAATCTCTCAGGAGTGGAACTCTCCCATGCACAATTATCTCTACTAAATAAGGGACTGGGTTTTGCCCCGGTTCAGGACTTCCACTTGTTCCAGACTGTGATTGACCTCCAAAGGTTTACTCGCAAATTATCCTTAAAAAAGTTTTTTATATCAAGAGGACATTTTCAAACTAATAACTTGTCTGACTCTGATAATGATGTTGTATTACCCAATACTGATGATGAACTACCTAATATTGTTACTAATGATGCATTAACTAATATTTCTCTTGATACCTTTCAGGAAACCTGTGTATTATCAGACTTGGACGCATTACTTGAGCAGCAAGGCGAAGAAATCAATGCTTTCTCCCAACCTTTCTTTGGCACCCACTCCTCAGGATTTAAAAAGAAGTCTATCTTCTGCCCCAATGCCAATAGGGGGCCTTTCATTACGGCATTTGAAAGGTTGGTAGAAAGAGACCTTCAAATTTTATCTAAAGGTTTCTCCTGCTCATCTATGCATGCCAATAACCTGACATACACGGAGATTCATGAACTAGACACCTTGAAGCATAACAAAGACATCATGTTTAGAAATGCTGATAAAGGTGGAGCCCTTGTGGTTTTATCCACCCTACAATACAAACAGGAGGCATTACGGCAGCTAGGGAATCCGGATCAGTATAAACTTCTTAAAAAGGATCCAACACAGGACTTTATTAGTCAACTAGAGGAAATTATTGAATTTGGAAAGATACTTTGTACATTAGACAAACATGAGATTGAATTTTTGAGAAGTCCACATCCCGTGATTCCGGTATTCCACCATCTCCCAAAGATCCATAAGTCACTGGTCAACCCTCCTGGTCGTCCTATAGTGGCAGGTATTGGATCTTTGGGAGATGGGTTATCGCGGTATGTGGACTCTTATCTCAAACCATTGGTACTGGCATTACCGTCATTCATTAAGGATTCCACGGACCTCATGGTAGATGTAAAGGATCTGGTCTGGAAAAAGGAATACAGATGGGTCACCCTTGACGTGATCTCTCTGTATTCCATCATTAATCACGATCACGGGTTATTAGCTATCACGCACTTTTTACATTTATCACATCTGTCCACTTCACTTTGCACTTTTCTATTAGAATCTATTAAATTTTTATTAACTCACAATTATTTCTTATTTGATTCACGTTTTTATTTACAATTATTAGGCACTGCAATGGGCACAAGTTTTGCACCATCATATGCAAACTTATTCATGCGGTTATGGGAAGCACAATATATATATCACAGTAATAATTCTTATCGTTCACAAATTATTTACTATAAAAGATTCATCGACGATCTCATTATTATATGGGACGGCGATGAATCATCACTTGTAGCATTTATAAACACACTTAATATCAATAATGTTAATATCAAATTCACTTATGAACAAAATATAAATTGCATTAATTATCTGGACCTGCTCCTTTACATAGACCATGACATGCTAATCCAAACTGACATATTTCGCAAGCCAAACTCCCGAAACACACTACTGTCAGCCAAAAGTTGTCATCCACAATCTTTAATCAAAAGTATTCCGAGGGCCCAATTTGTAAGGTTGAGACGGATATGTTCTGATGACGAGAATTTCTCTTTGCAGTCACAAGCACTATTTGAGAGATTCCAAGCCAGGGGTTACAAATATACAGATATCCAGACAGCATACGAGTACGCTATGACTTTGGATCGCCCTGGAATCCTCGATAAAAAGAAAAAAGACAAACATCATAAGGGGTACATACAATCTAAGAGCAAGTATAGTGATATGAGTCCATTATTCATCACGACTTATAGTCGCCAATCCAAGCTTATATGCGACATTGTGCATAAACATTGGCACACCCTGTGCCTTGATAAGGATATTGCTGAGTTTACCTTGAAGGGACCAAAATTTTCATTCCGTAGGGCTAAGACACTAGCATCACACCTCTCGCCAAGTCACTTTCAAACTAAAACTGATCTTAAAAGAATTGGTAGTATTCCTAAAGGTTTTTATGCATGTGGAAATTGTTCCATGTGTAAATATGTTCATAGTACAAAATTTGTCCAAACTGACATCAATGGAAAAAAATATTTTATTAAAGAATTTTTGAATTGTAATACATCCTACACCATTTATCTTTTGAGATGTGGTTGCAAAAAATTGTATGTGGGACGAACCATTCGGCCAGTCAAGACCCGCATTGCCGAGCATGTCAGGCTTATTAAAAAGAATGATATATCTCATCCAGTTCCCAGACACTTCTCCAGATGCCCTAAAGGGGGAATAGCCAACTTTTCCTATATGGCAATTGAACATATCCCTTGTAACGCTAGAGGAGGCCATAGAGAGGGGGTATTAAATAAACAGGAAATGTATTGGGTGTACACTCTGAACACACTCCATCCGGCCGGCATCAATCAGGAGTGGGAACTGAAACACTTCCTGATGGGGTAATGGCTAAGTTTTGGGGTGGGTTCACAGTGTTCACCCAATTACATTGTGATCTGGGAGGTGACATATTAAGTTACTGTCTGTCATGCGGTTGCCACTGTATTCATGGATATGAATTATGTGAATAAATTGATAAAATGTTTATATCCCTTTAAGGTGAATCTTGATACTGAAAATGCTTTATAAGTACTGAAAAGATGTTATAAGTACTAGATATATGAAATCCTTTGTTATACATCTGTATACTTCCATTAATTGATACAGCTTTATATAATAATAATGATGCTGGTAACTTAAAACATCAGTAGTTGTGTTTTTAAATTTATCCATTATATGTTCTGTTTTGTTTTTAAGATTTTTCATGTGTATGTTGTAAATACCTTGTTGTGCAGCCATTGCTATGGGGATTGTTGTGGAGATAGTTATCCACTTTAATGATTAATCTACCACAGGTGAGGTTTAAATACGTTCCCTGTTTCTATTGGTGGCATACACTCACCACTCCCTATATCTATTTGGCTGCCATACACTATCAGCACTCTTTGAAAAAGTCCATAGCCTGGACGAAACATGTTAGAGTGGTTGCCTGATGTTTGCTGCTAGCGATCAATAAAGTTTTTTTAGACATCCATGCGTTGGCTGCTGAAGTTGCTGTGAACCACGGACCATCCTACCCCCTTCTTCCTGTGTCATCATTTCCGGAGGAGCACGCTGACGCCAGCTACACCAGAGGAGGAAGCCGCTGCAGAATTCCCTGCACCA
Organism: Ascaphus truei; assembly: GCF_040206685.1. Classification (NCBI taxonomy): domain Eukaryota; kingdom Metazoa; phylum Chordata; class Amphibia; order Anura; family Ascaphidae; genus Ascaphus; species Ascaphus truei. The sequence continues at coordinate 92,838,783 of NC_134485.1, forward strand.
ACAGGGATGGCTTTTTCGTGAGTACTCCTAACCTCCACGCGGTATTTCAGGGAGATTATTGAGGCGGTTAGTGCCGGGCTGTGATTTACTTGGGGGCGCCCCTTAGGGAGGTGTCCCCCTGTACCTCTATCCGGCTTACTATTACCCAACTCCCTGATTTCAATACCGGAGGCTTATTGTTTCATTAATCATTGCTGGGTCTCTCTTCAATCAAGTTGCCATAAAGTGTGTGCACTACCTGTTAGCAGCCTCGGTATACTGGGTAATTCCAAATTCTCTAGCAATCTATTTCTACCTGATGGCTCACGTGCAAGTGAATAAGTGAATAAGTAAATTGTATATGCTTATTTGGACTATCCTGGAAAATTCCAAAATATAAAGGACATTATTTACTCAAGAATTTAAGGATTACTGTTTTTTGCACTTAGGCTTCAGCCAACGCATGAGAGTTTTTAACAAGATATTAATAAATCATTTTTATTTTTAATTCAATACTATTATATTGTTTTTTTGCCATGGAAGATATTGATGTTGAATCAGAGGATACAAATGTGGATACATATGTCAATGCATGCGGGGATAATGCCAAACGTTCAAAAAAAGCTGCCCACTTGTTTAATGAAAGTACTGAGGTTATATGTGAGGAGCCTTCAGACCTCACACATTACTTTGTAAAGCTAGAAAGACTGTTGGTGTTGAATATACGCCTATGGTGGGACATCACCTCATTGAACAACTATATTAGATGTAAAAGAATACCACGAGGTTTGCGAATAAAAAAGACACCAACATTTGGCTTTACCAATATGCAATTTGAGCAGGACTGGACTGATACTCTAAACCAATGTTCCTTAAAGCTAATGGAACTAATCATTCAACAGAAGTCAAAAGAAAAGTCGCAATTAATGTTGGAAATAAACCTTTTGAGGAACAACTTGAAGCCATTTACTAAAATGGATCAATTTATAAAAAACAACAAAACCCTGCTGACTAATATTGAGACCATAGAGGACACAATAAGTGACAAAAAACACAGCAAGTTCGAACGAGACCGTGTAGATTATATAAAAGGACAAATTTATTGTTGGCAGAAACCTCAAACAAGAGAGAATGTGGGATCCAATACAGCAAGGGGGTTTAAACCTCAATCCAAAGGATGGTCTAAAAGCAACCCTAATAAGTCTATCTTAAAGGGAAGATCAGCTGACAACTCAGGTGCGGAGTCAGACTACTCAGAGTGCGAATTGAGATCTCACTCTGTATCTTTTGAAGGTTCTACTGAGAGTATACGGGATAACCATGGGAGATCTAGGAGCGACAGCAGGTCATCCATCACATCTAATGGGGCCAGATCAAAAAATCAGGAACAGGCTCCCTCTTCGTCTTCTTTTTTATCCACAGGAACACGATCACGCCGCGAACCAGACGATCGCGGAGAAAACGTGGAAACTCGCGGGAGACCAAAAAGAAAGAAGTACACATAGATGAGTGTGATAATAACGTCATTAATCTCTCAGGAGTGGAACTCTCCCATGCACAATTATCTCTACTAAATAAGGGACTGGGTTTTGCCCCGGTTCAGGACTTCCACTTGTTCCAGACTGTGATTGACCTCCAAAGGTTTACTCGCAAATTATCCTTAAAAAAGTTTTTTATATCAAGAGGACATTTTCAAACTAATAACTTGTCTGACTCTGATAATGATGTTGTATTACCCAATACTGATGATGAACTACCTAATATTGTTACTAATGATGCATTAACTAATATTTCTCTTGATACCTTTCAGGAAACCTGTGTATTATCAGACTTGGACGCATTAAGCGAGTTCTACACCAAGACAAATTTCCCTAGCCAATTCCAGTCTGGGTTTCGTCCCAAACACTCCACCGTAACTACCCTGCTAAAAGTTTGCAATGAAATCCAGTGTGGAATGGAACGGGGACAACTCACTGGTGCAGTATTCCTAGATTTTGCAAAGGCTTTTGACACAGTTGATCATGCTATCCTGCTTAACAAACTCCAGAGCTCTGGAATAGGGAAACATGCTTTAAACTGGTTTCAGTCCTACCTATCAGGAAGATCCCAACATGTGTCCATCTCAGGCTCTAACTCCAACCCCCTGGATATCACCTGTGGTGTCCCGCAAGGCTCTGTTCTGGGGCCCCTACTCTTCTCAGTGTTCATTAATGATCTTCCCACAGCTTGTAAGGAAGCCTCAATACACATATATGCAGATGACACAATCCTGTATGCACACAGCCATAGCCTCTCTGACCTTCAACACATACTTCAGTCTGACTTTTTGAGACTCGAAAACTGGATTTCCCAAAACAAACTGTTTTTAAACACTGACAAGACTGTAACAATGGTATTTGGGACCAAGACTAAATTTGTAAAGCTTCCAGTGACTGAGCTCCTGATTAGAACCAACGCTAAAACCACCCTAACACCTGTCACTAGTTTTAAATACCTGGGCTTATGGTTTGACTCCCACTTAACATTCGGGATGCACATTGATACCCTGACAACCAAGACCTATGCCAAACTAGGGGTACTTTACAGGAACAAATCCTCCCTAAGTCTCCTGGTCAGAAAGCGTATTGCACAGCAGATGCTAATGCCAATTATTGACTATGGAGACATAGTATATGGCTCGGCTCCTCAAACCCACCTTAGCAAACTTGACACCCTCTACAATTCAATTTGTCGTTTTGTTCTCCAATGCAACTACAACACACATCACTGCGAAATGCTCAAAGAACTAGATTGGTCATCACTAGAGTCTAGGCGCAAAGTTCACCTTTCCTGTCTCACCCTCAAATACTTTCTGGGCAAGCTACCCAGCTACCTGAACAAGCTCCTCACCCCTACCACATGCAGTACCTATCACCTGAGATCAGACTCCAAAAGACTATTCATGGTCCCAAGACTCAACAAAGTATCCGGACGTTCCTCCTTCTCCTTCCGTGCACCCCAAAACTGGAACAACCTACCAGAGACTCTCATATCCACCACCAGCTTAAGTTCTTTCAAATCTAAGGCTGTCTCACACTTTAATCTGGTCTGTAACTGTTTCATACGCTCATAATATATATTTTCTTTAACTGTGCATGCAATGTCTTGTATATAAATGTATACCTTGTTCATTTATGTAACTGTATTTGTAACCATGTATTATTTGTTTTACTCTGTGCCCAGGACATACTTGAAAACGAGAGGTAACTCTCAATGTATTACTTCCTGGTAAAATATTTTATAAATAAAATAAATAAATAAATTACTTGAGCAGCAAGGCGAAGAAATCAATGCTTTCTCCCAACCTTTCTTTGGCACCCACTCCTCAGGATTTAAAAAGAAGTCTATCTTCTGCCCCAATGCCAATAGGGGGCCTTTCATTACGGCATTTGAAAGGTTGGTAGAAAGAGACCTTCAAATTTTATCTAAAGGTTTCTCCTGCTCATCTATGCATGCCAATAACCTGACATACACGGAGATTCATGAACTAGACACCTTGAAGCATAACAAAGACATCATGTTTAGAAATGCTGATAAAGGTGGAGCCCTTGTGGTTTTATCCACCCTACAATACAAACAGGAGGCATTACGGCAGCTAGGGAATCCGGATCAGTATAAACTTCTTAAAAAGGATCCAACACAGGACTTTATTAGTCAACTAGAGGAAATTATTGAATTTGGAAAGATACTTTGTACATTAGACAAACATGAGATTGAATTTTTGAGAAGTCCACATCCCGTGATTCCGGTATTCCACCATCTCCCAAAGATCCATAAGTCACTGGTCGACCCTCCTGGTCGTCCTATAGTGGCAGGTATTGGATCTTTGGGAGATGGGTTATCGCGGTATGTGGACTCTTATCTCAAACCATTGGTACTGGAATTACCGTCATTCATTAAGGATTCCACGGACCTCATGGTAGATGTAAAGGATCTGGTCTGGAAAAAGGAATACAGATGGGTCACCCTTGACGTGATCTCTCTGTATTCCATCATTAATCACGATCACGGGTTATTAGCTATCACGCACTTTTTACATTTATCACATCTGTCCACTTCACTTTGCACTTTTCTATTAGAATCTATTAAATTTTTATTAACTCACAATTATTTCTTATTTGATTCACGTTTTTATTTACAATTATTAGGCACTGCAATGGGCACAAGTTTTGCACCATCATATGCAAACTTATTCATGGGGTTATGGGAAGCACAATATATATATCACAGTAATAATTCTTATCGTTCACAAATTATTTACTATAAAAGATTCATCGACGATCTCATTATTATATGGGACGGCGATGAATCATCACTTGTAGCATTTATAAACACACTTAATATCAATAATGTTAATATCAAATTCACTTATGAACAAAATATAAATTGCATTAATTATCTGGACCTGCTCCTTTACATAGACCATGACATGCTAATCCAAACTGACATATTTCGCAAGCCAAACTCCCGAAACACACTACTGTCAGCCAAAAGTTGTCATCCACAATCTTTAATCAAAAGTATTCCGAGGGCCCAATTTGTAAGGTTGAGACGGATATGTTCTGATGACGAGAATTTCTCTTTGCAGTCACAAGCACTATTTGAGAGATTCCAAGCCAGGGGTTACAAATATACAGATATCCAGACAGCATACGAGTACGCTATGACTTTGGATCGCCCTGGAATCCTCGATAAAAAGAAAAAAGACAAACATCATAAGGGGTACATACAATCTAAGAGCAAGTATAGTGATATGAGTCCATTATTCATCACGACTTATAGTCGCCAATCCAAGCTTATATGCGACATTGTGCATAAACATTGGCACACCCTGTGCCTTGATAAGGATATTGCTGAGTTTACCTTGAAGGGACCAAAATTTTCATTCCGTAGGGCTAAGACACTAGCATCACACCTCTCGCCAAGTCACTTTCAAACTAAAACTGATCTTAAAAGAATTGGTAGTATTCCTAAAGGTTTTTATGCATGTGGAAATTGTTCCATGTGTAAATATGTTCATAGTACAAAATTTGTCCAAACTGACATCAATGGAAAAAAATATTTTATTAAAGAATTTTTGAATTGTAATACATCCTACACCATTTATCTTTTGAGATGTGGTTGCAAAAAATTGTATGTGGGACGAACCATTCGGCCAGTCAAGACCCGCATTGCCGAGCATGTCAGGCTTATTAAAAAGAATGATGTATCTCATCCAGTTCCCAGACACTTCTCCAGATGCCCTAAAGGGGGAATAGCCAACTTTTCCTATATGGCAATTGAACATATCCCTTGTAACGCTAGAGGAGGCCATAGAGAGAGGGTATTAAATAAACAGGAAATGTATTGGGTATACACTCTGAACACACTCCATCTGGCCGGCATCAATCAGGAGTGGGAACTGAAACACTTCCTGATGGGGTAATGGCTAAGTTTTGGGGTGGGTTCACAGTGTTCACCCAATTACATTGTGATCTGGGAGGTGACATATTAAGTTACTGTCTGTCATGCGGTTGCCACTGTATTCATGGATATGAATTATGTGAATAAATTGATAAAATGTTTATATCCCTTTAAGGTGAATCTTGATACTGAAAATGCTTTATAAGTACTGAAAATATGTTATAAGTACTAGATATATGAAATCCTTTGTTATTCATCTGTATACTTCCATTAATTGATACAGCTTTATATAATAATAATGATGTTGGTAACTTAAAACATCAGTAGTTGTGTTTTTAAATTTATCCATTATATGTTCTGTTTTGTTTTTAAGATTTTTCATGTGTATGTTGTAAATACCTTGTTGTGCAGCCATTGTTATGGGGATTGTTGTGGAGATAGTTATCCACTTTAATGATTAATCTACCACAGGTGAGGTTTAAATACGTTCCCTGTTTCTATTGGTGGCATACACTCACCACTCCCTATATCTATTTGGCTGCCATACACTATCAGCACTCTTTGAAAAAGTCCATAACCTGGACGAAACATGTTAGAGTGGTTGCCTGATGTTTGCTGCTAGCGATCAATAAAGTTTTTTTAGACATCCATGCGTTGGCTGCTGAAGTTGCTGTGAACCACGGACCATCCTACCCCCTTCTTCCTGTGTCATCATTTCCGGAGGAGCACGCTGACGCCAGCTACACCAGAGGAGGAAGCCGCTGCAGAATTCCCTGCACCAACAGGGACGGCTTTTTCGTGAGTACTCCTAACCTCCACGCGGTATTTCAGGGAGATTATTGAGGCGATTAGTGCCGGGCTGTGATTTACTTGGGGGCGCCCCTTAGGGAGGTGTCCCCCTGTACCTCTATCCGGCTTACTATTACCCAACTCCCTGTTTTCAATACCGGAGGCTTATTGTTTCATTAATCATTGCTGGGTCTCTCCTCAATCAAGTTGCCATAATGTGTGTGCACTACCTGTTAGCAGCCTCGGTATACTGGGTAATTCCAAATTCTCTAGCAATCTGTTCCCAGATGGGTGAAGCCCAAGCCAAGGTGTCATCAACAAGCAGAGATATGATATAAGCTACCTTAGACTGCTGGGAAAGAAAACGAGATGGCATCAATTCGAACTGGATATCACATTGATTTAGAAACCCACGACAACCAAGCGGTTCGCTGCCATAGTGGTTGGGTGTAGGGATTCTGGGTTCAGAAGCTCCATTCATGGGAGCGGCTGTGGGAGAAAGTACCGCTGAGGGTACAGGGACATCAGGAGCATATTTTATCCGGTCAGCCATATATTGTACCGTAAGTTGGAGTAGTTCCCTACGCCGACTATTCAGGTGAAGCTGTTTCTCCATTTGTTTGAACATGTCAGAGTGAATGCGTAGATGTTGACCCACCTCAGCAGAGTCCATGTTTGTGGGGCTGAGCATACTGTAACGGGTGCTCACCAGAAACAGGATGGGACCGTGAAGCTGACGTGGGGATGTCAGAATACACTGACATACAACCGCGTCCGGAATGCAGAGTCATAGACCTGTAGCTTGGTCTTTGTCAGGGTAGGAGAGGTTTGAATGGTCATGGTACTTGCCATGGTCTGGGGTTGGAAATGTCGGATGGTCGTGGTACTCACTTGGTCTGGGGTTGAAGAAGTCGGATGCTCATAGTGCGTAGCTGGGGTCCAGGAGTAGAGACGGTAGAAGTCCAATAGCAAGCAGGTCAAAACAGGAACAAGATAAACAAGACTTTAGTGGCAAGCACTTCGTCACTTAAACAGGGGTTTATGCTCAGCCAAATTGGAGGAGGACTTGGTGAGCATAAATAGGGCAAGTAACCAATAGCAGGTTAGAACAAGGCTGCAATGAAATGAATGGGAACTGCCCCTTCAGATGTACTCAGTCCACCGATAGACATGGGCGGTGTGGCAGGACGGCCTCGCGGCGGGGTCAGTAAGACGCTAGACACGATGGGAAACTTTAAACTGTAGTGGTTTATTAGCCACAACCAAAATAAAGTACGGGTGCACTGTCCCTTTAAGAAACTACTTTCTAGAAAATAAAACCTACTCCCTTTAGGGAAACTAACTCACTCATTGAGCCCTTAAAACAGGGCAGCCAGCTAATCTGGTTATGCCCAAAACATGTGTTCTACAAAGTATAACAAATAAGTATCATAATAAAGTCTTATCTGCAATGCAGCTCCAAAAGCAAACAGGAACACCGGTTCCGGGGAGCAGGCTGTGTCCAGCTCGCAGCAATCTTTATCTTTATCCTGGGTTGGGGTCCCAGCTGGTCCCAGCAGCAAAACTCCTCGCAGGACTTGTGGACCAGAGCAACAGCTAGGGCTTCCTAGCCGGGAGAAGTCTCTACAGCCTCCTGGGGAAAAACAAGCTCACCTTGTGTGAGCAAGTTCCTGCTTTTTAAAGCACTTGTTTCACTGATGAGTTCAGCCCCTGTTTAATCAGTCTACAGCTGTGCTTTCTCTCTCTGAGGAGATTAACGCTCTGTGTACTAGCTGCAGCATCTCTCCATTCACAGTTCCAGCCTACTGAGTCAGTGACTCTGTCACAGCGGGGAGAAGAGCAGGTGCAGCATAATTGCTGAGCGCAAGACTTCGGAGGGTGGTGCAGCGCCTGTGTATAACTCGCAATGTGCATCTGAACCTGAGCGCGGTGCTTGCGGTATCCCCCAGCCTGGTAGCATGACGTGCGTCACCCCTTTCATCACAGGGCACTTCACGGGGGCAGATCCTAAGCATGATGCATGCAGTGTCCCCCAGCCTGGTAGCATGATCTGCAACATCAGTCTTGTCACGGGATGCATCAAGGGAGCGGAGCCAAGGTCCAATCCTCACATATACAACACGGTACACAAGGCATCATATCTGGTAGCCTTTGGGCATCATATCTAATAGCCCTCTACCTTTTATCTGTAACTTGTTTAGTGTTTAGGTTTATATGTGCCTATTTACAGTAGCCCCACTTTTAAATTATCAGTTATATTAAAGTATTTTAATCATTTAACATTCCTATTTGTCACGGGAGACCAGGTTATTTACACCTTTTTTACCAGGATCATTCATTGAGAAAAACAAGGTAGAGAAATAAATTGTAATTTATTCTGCACAAATTCGCTTGCATACAGTGAAACACAAAATACAGACAAAAAGACAAACTTACTTTGGGGCTGGGGTTGAAAACTAGACTTTCCTAGGTGCAGGAAACTCTTGGTGAGAGTTTTACCCTGACCGGGAGGGCCCGGGATCTCCTAGAACTCAAATCGGCATAAAATTCCATACACTACAACTACGTTCTCTTCTGAGATCTTGGTCCCTCCTGACCGCGAGTCAGACAAAATCTCCTGGAACACAAATCGGCATAAAATCCCAGCCATAACCGCTACGTTTGATTCTGAGAACTTGGGCGCAATATTCTGGACTTAGTCTCTGGCGGGCAGGCTTTTGAGGCTTGAAATTAAAGCCAGTTGCTTTGCTGTTACAAACAAAGCATCTTTTAAAAGACTGCCCGCGCTCTTTCGGCTCTGACTCAAGGGGAACACATAATCTGATTGGCACATTGCTTCTTATAGTATTCTCTGCTTCATTCATAAAATAGAAGCAGACCGGACAGCCAATCAGCGTGTGAAATTTCTCAAGCAACCAATCGGAGCCAAGCTTGGTAGAAAATCCGGGTCAGCTGGGAATTTGAAATAGTCAAGAGATATGTGCAAGGAAAAATGAGTTGCATTGTGCTTCAAACCAAAATATCAGCAAACATTGATCGTAGGTATAAATGTATAGCAAATTACCCCTCCAGAGAAAGCAAAAAATAAGGCTGGATTGTATGGTAGCACCCACAAACCTATAAGATCTGTAGCTGGAAAAATAAGGTCCCACATGCACTGAAGTAAGGACATTATACACCTGCTGGTGTCCAGCGTTAATACAACATCATGGTGTAGATATGGGGCAATAAACAATTCCTTGCAGCCACTTTGGAAAAGGAGACTGAAAACGGCTCAATATGGAGTGTTTACTCACGCAATTGAAGAGCCTGATCCGTCACAGTTCCTGGGGTATACCGTGCCTCCGTTGTGTTGGATAAACAGGAACAAGAGGAAAAGAAACGAAGCACTGGTTCCACTATAGCAAAAATTGACACAGAGGTGCGTTCCCATAATGAAAGTTTAATGGTCCAAAAAGTACAAAAACAGAACACCTACGCGTTTCGGGCTTATGGCCCTTTATCAAGGTGAATAAAACTACATAAATTGGGACATTTAAATACCTTAGCTCGGCGCTGGCGTGTCCAATCCGCCGCCACTTCCTGGTTCAACGGGGAGGATGACGCAGGACGTGACGCGGGACGTGTGATGTCAGTACGCTCAAGCCATCACAACAAAATAAACTTTATTTAAACAAAAAGAAAAAAGGATTAACAAACTAAATAAACAGTCCTGAAATGAAAAAAGCACGATCTAAATATACAAAACTATATTAAAAACAAATGTTCACAGATTCAATGTAAATAACTCATAACCAAAGATATGTTAATAATTCATTTGTAGATTACATGATTTCTATATCTCTCCGAACTTTATTTAAACAGAGAGTATGAACAAAACAAGCAATCCTGAGTATGAGTGAAATTACATGATCTGGACATTAAAGCTAAATTAAAAACAAAATAAATTGAATTAATCTCGTGAGCAGAGATATGTTTATGCTTCCGTCATAGATTATGCAAATTTTATATCTGTTAAAAACCACAGTGTTAAAGTTCAAATTGTGAAAGCCTGCCACATCTCCCCCAGCTATCCCAATGCACCAGATGGGCAGGTGCCCCTAGTTCTGGCAGAACCAGTGGCATCCCGGAGCACTACCATTGATCTCAGGACCTAGTACTCTGCTTTTCCCCGCTAACCAAATGCTGTTCAAACCTCTGGGCATCCTCTGCTTGCTTTGAACTCCGATGTCCAGCAGACATACCGTTGCCTATGGGTTTGCACGGGCTGCCTGTTTGGACATTGGTTCCGAATGTAAAACACACTGAAATACATTTGAATAAACACTGAGTCTCGGGGAACCCCTTTAGCTATGTGGGACTTTAGGAGAGGATCTTTGGGTTACAAAACTGGGAGTCTGGGAGACACTCTATGGCCCCAGTGCAACTCACCCGGGTACCCAAAAACAGTGCGAGTAAGCCGGGGAGAATTATAGGGCCACCAGTAACATTGTCCCCAGACCTCCTGAAATCAAAATGGCTTGATTTGCACCCCAAAACCCTACCTAAGAATCACTCCCAAAGTTTGGAGTCTCCGGGGGACAGGAAACAGAAAAGGAAAAATGGTGTCTCTTTATTTCTATCTGCCTTATTTCCCCACACACTTTCCCTTTGACTCAGTTTGGACTCTGAGTGCCCCCAACCTTATGTATGGTTGGGCACCCCCAAACAATATTCTGTTTGTGGGTCACCTTGGCATTAGCTGGGGTACCCCCCTTAACCTAGGGATTCCCTCAGCAAAAGGAAAACCTTTTTATCCCTGTGCCTCATTCTCCTTTCTGAGCTGTGGTGAATCTGGATACCCTAGCGGTGAGTCGCGCTTACATTTTCAAGGGGAAGTATTGCTGATACAATGTGCCTACATGTATCCGAGAATCAGGCATGATTCCTGGGTACATTTATTGGGGAACCGGTTACTCTGGACCCCAAACTTCTAGACACATTCTGTCAAAGGTTCCTACGCAAAATCCTCTTGAAACTCACCCATTAGCAATCCCTGCTTGATTGCGTGCCCGGAAAGGGAAAATCACAAAACAAGTTTTTATTTTTTATTAGTTTTGCAAACACAGGTCAATGCAATAATACACTGTTACTGGATCCAAGAGCTAACACTCTTGGACCTTTACACTCAGAGCAGGGGTAACCAAATGGGTTTGACCTTTATTATATAGCTTGGTTGCCCCTCCCGTCATACTAGTCAATAAGCTAGGGGCAATCTGTATGTTTAATTTTTTGGTCTACAAAGGTTCGGTCTGAAGTAGTTTATAGTTTGCATATTTTTTTTTTAATAAAGTATGAAACTGCAACAGTAGATATAATAATAATAACTTTATTTCATATAAAGCTTTTCTCCCAATTGGATTCAAAGCACTTTCCAATTACAGTACAGTGCATTTTACAAACTGCTGGATTTTTTACAGACACAGTCCCTGCACATATTAATTTATAATCTAAGTTTTTGGTGCCTGAGGCTAAGGGAGATAACATGACTTGCCCAAGGTCACAAGGAGCTGACACTGGGAATTGAACCAGGTTCCCCTGTTTTAATCTCAGTGTTATTGTTGACAGACTCGTGTCATTACTCACTGAACCACTCCTTTTCCTACTGTACAATGTCATTAGACAAAGAGATGTGTAAATGTTATCTTCTCTTCAGACACCTGCATCAAACACTGCACTGTAGCACTCAGAGTAGCATAGGCAAAGATATTCATTGCGCCACATGCTGGACATGCACTGAACTGCAAAAATACAAATAATCATTCCATCTGACCACAAACCAGGTCATGCAGGCTTAGTGTCGGCTCAGCATGACTCAAAGTGCACGGTCAAGGTGCACGGTGAGGCCGTGGATGAGGTTTGTACATTTTTTAACAGTTTAACATAAATCATGCTTTATCTGTATATTAATGAAAAAATGGGGGAAGCCGTGCACACCAAAAATGATGCAAAGGAATTAATGCAAAAAAGTAATTTAATGACTAAAAACGTTTTAGTGCTGACCACTTTCATCAGGAATATTGTGACAAGTGATAAAGTACCCTTAAATAGTGTCCCACAAGCTACTGTACACACCCACATCAACAACCACCCACCTTCCTCCAGCTGCTCCATGCGCCCATCGTTATGCTTCTGAATGTCCTCCATTGTTGAAGGGAGTGGACACCCGACTGTCCCCAATTACAAAAGTCAGAAGTGTTTCGGTGTACCAGAGTGTCTAGGGGGCGGAGCAACAACCTGGAGACAACCACCATGGCACCAGGATTCCTCTTCTGCTGACATCAGTGTAAATGTAGTAGCAAGTCACATGCATCAGCAGGCAATGGGCTTGCAGAAGAGACGGAGGCATCACCCAGTACTCAATTGAGACCCCATACATAGCCCATAATCCTGTAAGTACACAAAGGAGAAGATAATAGCAAATAAATTCCATACAGTGGATCCTCACTAAACCGATGCCCAAAAGAGGACTGGGGGAAGTCAACATGCAGTGGACAAAACATAAATAAAGGAAATGCAGAATAAAAACAGAAGTACTGTAGCATGGTATGAAAAAAATGATATATGCTGCATTACAGCAAAAATAGTGTAAAGTACACTGAGCAAAAGTAATGCTCATAAACAAAAACTAGTCACATACAATAAACATACCAATAATACAATACATGACATCAACTGAATAGTATCCAAACCAAGTAATACAAATTGAGAAAAATATAGATGGATAGCAAAAAATAAAAAATGAACACTAGGAAAATAGGACAAAAACTAAAAAACAAAAACAAACAAAAAATAACAACAAGGAATACAGTGAGGGAAATGGGAGATGGGAGGGTGGGAATGAAGAAGGAGGGTGGAGGGGAAAGGGGGGTAGTGGAATCCTGAACCAAAAAGAAAAAGTATACATTTATAAAAAGCAGGTTAATTCAAAATCGTCCAAAAGTCCAGTAGGTGTGAGGCGTTTCAATTTAAAGATCCAAAATGCCTCCCTTTGTAGGAGTAACTTATCAATGTCACCTTCTCTACCCATAGGTGATAGATGTTCAATCCCCATAAATCTCATGGCAGAAATATTGTGTCGATACTCTTTACAAAGCTTCAGCAAGGAGTGTTATCTTCTCCCCTCTTAATATTGATCCTGTGTTCGATTAATCTTGTTTTAAGAGGCCGTGTGGTTTTCCCCACACAGAAGAGCCCACAGGGGCATTTAAGATAATACATCATGTGAGGTGTTTTGCATGTAATTCTTTGATTTATCCTTAATTGTTTGCCATTAGTAGGATGATAGAAAGTTTTGCCTAAAATAATGGAATTGCATACCGAGCACCCTTTGCCCTTATTACATTCAGGTTTTTGTGACTTAAAAAAGTCTATATGGCATATTTTTAATGATCGTCCGTTTTTACCAATCTGTCTCCAAAATGTCTGCCTCTTTTGTAGGCTAGGATGGGGTTATTTTTACATAGTGCACCTATAACAGGATCCACTTGAGGATTGGCCAAAGTTTCAGTATGGAAAATTTGATCCCTTGAGACAGAAGGTTAAACTCAAAAGGAAAAATGAAATGTTGTTCTGTGTTACAGTCATCCCCTTTCCCTTTTTGCCTGTAGCACCCATACTTTCTTTGCCCTTTTTTTCATGTCCCCTTGTATTAGGGGCATCCCAAGTTGCATGTTCTTGATTCCCGCTTTTATTATCTGCATATTAAAAATAGTATTTTATGCATAAAATCTGCTCAGAGATTAAGGTATGTTTTTGAGTTGAAAGTTAAAAATACATTGCCTTAAAGTGCTTTTTAAATAGGCTAGTATTAAAGTCTAGTAGTAAAGAAATCAATACAATGTGGACGTATACACACTGCAGAAAATAAAGGTACTTATCTTCTGCATCTCCTTAGCTTTTTATCTTAGCCATTGTCATTGACACTGTCCCTGCAGAGACTAAAGCAAAAAACGTTCACCAAGAAGAGTAAGTGATCTTTGTAATTCAGCATGTGTTCTGAATATTAACTATCTTTTTTATGCAAGCACAATCCTACCATGTCTAATTCATAATGTTTATAAAGGAGGCAATGGTTTTACTATGCCCAGTAGAAGTAGTCAAATATATTTCAACACTAAATAAAGGCAATGAATTTGGAAACATATATCCACAGTTGTAATCTATATGAATGTGTCCTGTCAAAATTGCAGGTTTACTTTAGTGTCTGTGACTGACTAATGTCTCAGAATTGTTAACCACTAGGTCTGATTGTGCATTGGTAGTTGGAGGACCAGAAAGATGTTGTGATCAATATATACTTGGAAAAAGAAATACAGTTGCTTTTAAACATAACTGAGAATGTCCTTTATATTTCAGAAGTCAGTTAAAAGTGCACTCCTCCCACCTAAGATCACCTTTAAATAATGTCAAGCAAGTATTTGCATCCTGATATATAGCAGTGGTTTTACAGTTAAAATGTATATAGGTGCGCTCAAAACTAGTAAGAAGTGTTATAAAAAAATAAGCCAAAATTAAGCTCAATATGTGATCAATTTTGAAAAAAATTTGAAAAAAGGCAGCTAGCATAAATTGATGACTCAAAACATCAATGTGAGATAGTAGTGAAAAAGAGAATACCAGCACAAGAATTCACATAATAAATCTTTAGTAAAGCATATAAAAGCATATTCAAGTAAAGTATATACAGCTCAACCCCGTTATAAAGCGATCCGTTACAACGCGAATTCGCTTATAACGCGATGCAAGCGTGGCTCCCAATTTTTGTCTTTATGAATACTTTACAACACGATTATTGGTATCTTAAATACTTTATTGTACAATGCATACAATTGTACATTATTTCTAACGCGATCCGCTTAAAACGCGATGTGATTCTTTGGACCCCAAGCACAGCGTTATAAGGGGGTTGAGCTGTACTGTAAAATGAACATACTGTAACAGTGCTAAACAATATTGCATTAAAATAGATACAATAAATTCAGTGTTACCAGGTTCCCCATAACATCAGTAGAAGGAAAAAACGAGCACAAAAAAATACTGTGAATATAAATAGGGTACTTATAGTCCCGAATGAGGATATAGCAGAAGTTGATGGGTGCAGCAAGGGGTAATAGGTAGGTTCTTCAACCACTGGGGATGGCGTAGAGTAGGAGGATCCAATGCGCACACTCACATCCAGATAATATGAAATAAAAGAGAGAGAACACAATAGTGTAATGCTGTGTGTGGTCGGTATAGGTAAAGGTGGTAATGCACTCACATTTAGTCAGATAAAGCAGGCATCTCGGTTAATCAATTTAACCAGACTGTTGTTGAAGAACGTCTGATGTCAGGATACTTCTTCTGGTATTTATAATCTCTGACGACAGGGTACTCCCGATATCTCCCAGGCTCACAGGCAACAGGATATTATGGGTATATAGAGAGATAGACACACATAGTGTAATACTGTATATGTAGATATATTCTATAACTATATAGTATATCCACTCACATTGTGTGTATTGATACTGTAGGCTTTTCTACAAAGCCCCCTGAAGAAGTCCATTCGGACGAAACGCGTTGAGGCATTTTTGGAGCCAGCTGCTGTATCATCTAGACCTAAGTCTTCGTGGAATGAGATCATCTGCAATGTATGTCTCAAAGCTAAAGACCTCCCACCACCGTCTGGTTTGTTTTTTTAAAATGAAAGTCGAGGTCTTGAAAGAAATCTTTAATATCAACCAGAGAGGGTTGGCCTGGTTTATCAGTTGCACCTGAGTGAGTAGTAAAGAAATCCTTGGCTTCAGTTTGCCAGTTAGTCAGGTTAGGTTTTGCGGATAAAAAGCCTGTCATAGTAATTCGGTGTGCAGTGGGAAGAGGGAGTAGGAGGCAGTCCAATATGTATTGCAACCAGGGAAAGGAGGGGGGGGGAGGGAAAGGACCCTCGCTACTGCCAAGACTGAGGTGCTGCAATCAGGGGAAATATCTCAATAGCTAAACGAAAGAAAAGAACCCCTATGTTGATAGCACTCTGGTGGCTGGTGATCTGATATTGCTAGACCAGGAGCTAAGGTAAGTACACTAACTAATTGTAATGGTTAATACGTATTCACCATTACAATTAGTTAGTGTACTTACCTTAGTTCCTGGTCTAGCAATATCAGTTTACCAGCCACCAGAGTGCTCTCAACATAGGTGTTCTTTTCTTTCGTTTAGCTAAATATAAAATGTAATTGAATCCCATGGATTTTAAGGGTAAAATAAACTCACCTACACATTTGGCACAACTGTGCTTTATCAACGGTAATATAAGAATAATAATCAGCATATATAAATCCTCCAAAGCGATGATGTTACACGCTTGTGACCCATGTGTCAAGGCGTCCACAAGAACCAGCGCAAACAAATGTCCAATCCCTATTTGCTCTAATCTTGAGCTAAAGAGGATGTAAACAACTTTATTAAAAAAAACAAAAACACACTAGCTGATCAAAAGAAAAATAAACTACAAAAACATCTAAAAAAAATAAAAAATAAAAAATGCTGAAAGATACTCACAAAAACAAAAGTATTTAATATTAATGTAATAAATTAATAAATAATCTAAACAAACAAATAGCATGACAAACACATATGATATATACATATATACACATACAGTATACACACACACACACACACACACATATATATATATATATATGTAGAGGTATCAGTACCGTGTTAGCCGAGCTTCAATAATCAAAAAATAAATAGATGATACCGTTCTGTGGCTAACGAAATGCTTTTATTTGTGCGAGCTTTCGAGATACACTTATCTCTTCTTCCGGCGATGTTACAATGAAGCAAGCAAAAGGTATACTTAAAAACAGTGTCTCTTGGAATGTTATCTGTGCTAGTCCTTCCCCCAGTGTGGATGTGTTATATGGCTAGAGGTGTCAAAAGGTTCCTGAAAGCAAGTGATGTAAGAGTATGTGTGTGTATCTGTGGGAATATAAATGAATGGAGAGCCCACAGTTTATACAGTGCTTTACAAAAGGTGTGTGTGTGTAGTGGGAGTGGATATAAATGGTGTGGGTAGGTGTGGAAATGTGAGAGATAGTAGCACAACTAAAAGTGTGTGTGAATACTATGTGGTCCCTACAGGTGTATAGGGATGGAAAAACAAGGAGTATGAGTATGAGTATGTGTAAGAGACAGGTGTGTGAGCTGTGCAGTGACCTGGAAGAATTCATCAGAAGGCTGCGTCTTAAGAAGTTCTTCCACAACAGACACAACCAAGATTATGCCAACACAGCAGAAGGAGAGCCGCTGCACATGAGCAGGGAGAAGCAAAAATCCAACTGGATCCCACAAACTGGGCGCAACCCCACAATGGACCGGTACATTGAAAGCTTCAGACACAGCGCCAAAACCACCATCCTGGACAAAGTAAGGAAACAAACATATAATCTGACACTGATGGAGAGGAGAGCCATAGAATCGCTAAAGTCAATCCGCACAAGAGAACAAATTCTGGACCTGATACCAGCTAACCCAAAACCTGGCACATTCTACATGCTCCCTAAAATTCACAAAGAGGGTAACCCTGGGTGCCCTATTATCTCTGGATCTGGCACACTTACCGAGAATATTTCTGGCTGGGTGGAGGGCATTCTAAAACCACTTGTCAGGAACACACCCAGCTATATCCAGGATACCACCGACCTGCTAAACAAACTGAATGCCATTGGCCCCCTCCCTACAGGAACACTACTATCAACTATGGATGTAGAGTCACTTTATACAAACATCCCCCACGAGGATGGGATTTCAGCCTGCAGATACTTTCTGGGATCGCAGGAGCCACTCACAGAGACAGTGACTAAATGCATTGAATTTATTCTGACCCATAACTACTTCACATTTGGAAATGACACATACCTCCAGACAACCGGGACCGCTATGGGTACTCGGATGGCGCCACAGTATGCCAATCTGTTCTGCGCAAAACTGGAAAGTGACTTTCTGTCCACCTGTCACTTGAAACCCCTTACATACCTTCGCTACATCGATGACATCCTCCTGATTTGGACCTCTGGCGAACAGGACCTCCTACAGTTCTATGACAACTTCAATAAGTTCCACCCGACCATCAACCTCAAACCCACCAATTCCCCGGATGAAGTACATTTCCTAGACACCACCATTACTATAAAGAACAACCAACTACAGTCTTCTGTATATCGCAAACCTGCAGACAGAGCCAGCTATTTAAGGGACAACAGCTTCCACCCGACACACACCAAACATGCAACCATCTACAGTCAAGCCATACGATACAACCGGATATGCTCCGACACAGCAGACAGAGACCAGCGGATCAAAGCCTTGAGATCAGATTTTATAAACCATGGATATCACCACAGAATTGTAGACCAGCAAATTCACAAAGCCACCAGAATACCAAGAAGTGATCTCCTTGAATACAAATAGAAGGAGACAAGCAAAAGGGTACCTTTGGTGGTCACATATAACCCACACCTAGGAGCCCTACGCAAGATCGCCAGGAAACTACAACCCATCCTCCAGGAAGATACAAGACTGCAACAGGTCTTCCCTGAAGCACCCTTATTATCATACAGACAACCCCATAATCTCAAGAATATTATGGTGAGGAGTAAAGTATTCAGCAGTACAACTGAATGCGGGACGAAACCATGCCAGGACCCAAGATGCAAAACCTGCGCAATGCTCTACACAGCAGACACAATACAAATACCACACAGGAATCGGGAATATAAAATCAGAGAAAGATTCACCTGTTCCTCCAGCAATGTCGTGTACCTCATCATGTGTATGAAATGCCCAGGGGGCTGCTACTACATAGGTGAGACAGGGCAGGGGCTAAACAAGAGAATGAACCTGCATCGCCACAGCATCACGCGCGGAACAAGAGACAGTCCTGTCGGCGAACATTTCTCTGACTCTGGCCATAAGATGAACGATCTGAGGGTTGCCATACTCAAAGGTAATCTTAAAACACCGAAAGAGAGACGGTTGCATGAATACAAATTTATGCAACTATTCAGGACACTTAGCGGTGGCCTAAACAGAGATCGAAATGTTCTGAGTAATTACTGACACAAGTGAACTCTCTTCCCATGAGCACTATAGGCCATGTCTCCACATACTGTGCTATATGTATGCACACACAGCTGTCTCTTACACATACTCATACTCCTTGTTTTTCCATCCCTATACACCTATAGGGACCACATAGTATCCACACACACTTTTAGTTATGCTACTATCTCTCACATTTCCACACCTACCAACACCATTTATATCCACTCCCACTACACACACACCTTTTGTAAAGCACTGTATATACTGTGGGCTCTCCATTCATTTATATTCACACAGATACACACACATACTCTTACATCACTTGCTTTCAGGTTCCTTTTGACACCTCTAGCCATATAACACATCCACACCGGGGGAAGGACTAGCACAGATACCATTCCAAGAGACACTGTTTTTAAGTATACCTTTTGCTTTCTTCATTGTAACATCGCCGGAAGAAGAGATAAGTGTATCTCGAAAGCTCGCACAAATAAAATCATTTCGTTAGCCACAGAACGGTATCATCTATTTATTTTTTGATTTTATATATATACTAGCTAAGAGACCCGGCGTTGCCCGTGAGTTAAATTTCCTGCTCCCTCCTCTCCCCCCTATTTGTGTGCTCCCCCTCTCCCAGCCCCCAGAGGGAAGCAGGGACAGTGGACAGGAGGGGGGGGGGGACAGGAGGGAGGGGGGGGCAGTGGACAGGAGGGGGGGGGACAGTGGACAGGAGGGGGGGGGACAGTGGACAGGAGGGGGGGGACAGAAGACAGGAGGGGGGGGACAGAAGACAGGAGGGGGGACAGTGGGAGGTGAGGTGAGTGAGCGCTGGGGAGGGAGGTGAGGCCTTTTTTATAAGGGGGCTGGTAGCCATGAGTGTTTATTATAGACAGAGGGTGGCCCTCACCCCACACAAAGCATGTCCGCCCACTCTGTGTGACATTGACACACCGACTGGCTATGTCTGGATTGTGATTGACCCCGCAGCGCGGGTAAATCCTGTAGCCTCTCTGATAGAGGGAGCAACCGTCACGCGCCAAGGGGGGGAGGGGGGGAGGGGGGCAGGGGGTGAGCGCCCAGACAGTGACGGGTCTTTGGGCGGGAAAACACGCACCTGACAGGAGCTGGGCGGGAAGAGACCGCCTCAGTATTGGCAACGCCGCCATCTTGTGTGACCTTACGCGAGTGCCCAGCAGAGGGGGTGAGGAGTAGTGAATAATTTAACAGTTGAGCAGAGCGCATAGAGATATGCCGGTGCGGAGATATGCTGTTGCGGAGCGCAGATAGAAAACGGGACATAAATAATTGGTAAGTGCGTAGGTAAAGCAAGAAATGCACAGCGTGGCTGGCGGTGATGATTTAATGAAAATTAATAATATACTTTACACAGGATGGGGAATAAATAGAAAACGGGATATATTGTGAAAGTGGCCATTGAATGTAGCGACACTTGTGCATGAGCGTATAGAGAAAGGGACATTTGAGAGGAGCGCATAGAGATATGCATGTGCGGAGCGCACATGTCAGTTGGTGTTGCGGCCATTTTAGAAAATCTTAATGAAACAGGACATATTAAAATGTTAAGTGTGTGTGTGTGTGTGTGTGTGTGTGTGTGTGTGTGTGTGTGTGTACACACAGGGGTGAGAGTGTGAGATGAACTTACCAAGGACTCTGCAGGGCTTCTTTGGGGGTATGCTGTCAGTGCAAGTGTGTGACAGTGAAGTAGGTGTGTGTCAGTGATGTCAGTGTAAGTTTTGGCCAATGACAGTCGTGTGGGCGGTGTGTGTCACAGTGGGGCGTACCTCTTGGGCAATGACAGTCGGGGTGGCCACGGACCAATCACATTCACCGCAGCTAGTACCAACCTTTGATTTTATATATTAAGATATATATATATATATATATATATATATATATTTATATATACACACACATATTGGCTGTGACCATGTAGCAAGCTTAAGCCTATAGGGAACCATGTTAAAATGGTTTTGAAGCAAAAGGTGGCACTGTGTGCTCATTTGCATGTCATTTCCCAGAATCCCTTGCTGCAGTGGAAGTGCTATGTGCTGGGTGATAATGGTGAAAAGCGGGGTTTTAGACCTGTCTAAGACATGCAATTGAGCATACAGTACAGTAATATTTCTATTTGCTATATATATACATACATATATATATATATATGTAGCCAGAGTCCCTGTGGTCCCCCTGACTCCTGGTTCTCATCCCCCTTACCTCCAGCTTTGCAGGTGCGCTGCGGGGGTGAGCGCGTCACTGGGGGCTCCCAGTGGCAGCTGCGGCAGGGTGCCACCATGTTTGGTGTGTCTGCGCATGCGCGGAGTGTCATGCGTGCGCAGAAGGTGTTTGGCGGCCGTTTTAGGGTTGGCGCGAGGTTCGTGCATGCGTAGTGTGTGGAGTCCCGGTGGCCATTACAGTTTGCGCAGGAGCAGATAGTGCTAGCGGCGTATAATTACAGCTTCGCACATGCGCAGTGGAGATCGCACACGCGGCCCCCATAGCATGGAACTCTCCAAGGGACTACTTCTCCCAGCAGCCCAAGTTGCTGGAGCACAGGTGACTCAGTACAGCCGTTAGGGCTCTAGGATTCCCTGCAGCAGGGAATTGATACTTTGTTGTGTGCAGAGTCAGTGAGGAGATGAAGCTGGGAGTGAGACAGGGGAGATTGTGTGTGCAGGGGTCAGGGACCAAGTGCCCTAGGCCCGTAATCCCCTAGGCCCCCAGCTAGGCCCTGAGTCATTGTAGGAGTTTGTTGCTGCTGTAGGGAAGGCCCTTGCAGTTAGAGACCTTGCCCTTTAAGCAGTGAGATATAGTCAGGAACACAGCTGTGTGCACGTGGCCTGGCAAGTTTGGTCTGGGAACAGACATCTTCAAAAAGAGACAGTCTTCAAGGTGGGAGCGTCTGGCAGGACATTACCCCACGTGGAGGCGGATTCAACGCGGGATCAGGGGATCCTTTGTGAAGATTCATCATACCGGGTGTGGGGACACTCAGCAGGTACAGTCACCAAGTGCACCACCATTATCGGTACCACATAGGCACTGATCACGCCTAAGGGGTGGGTTGCAGAACTCTTGGGACACTTGGGACTCTAGAAACAAGGTGTGGGATAAAAAGCCCTGCGAGGTGTGTGGATAGTTGTGTCTTTAGTGGGTAGAGTGATAAGATATTATCATAGCGTTATAAGTCATTACATTAGAGTGTTAAGAGATATGTTATGCTCCAGTAAAGCCCTTTTCTTTTTTACCAAGCTGTGTGGTTCATTGTGAGAGTGTCCTGTGAGGGGCTGCTCCCACTCTGCTGGGATCTTTCACACCAAGGCACCATCAGGAACTTTTTCCCATCCCTTCAAAAGAGCCACTTCTTGATGTGAGTGTACCTTTTTACATTAATCAACACAAGTTATATTTTTGTTTTACTCTGACCACTCCTCATTGTGTTTTTTTTTGTTTTATTTCTTATTTCATGTGTCCTGGAACCACGAATGGAACCACACGCCGGAGGACCCCTTTTTTCCATGATTGATTCTGTTTAGAGGATTGTGAATCACCTCTAAGAATTCTGGCAGCAGGATTTCACTGTGTGTGGGACTGAATACTTACTGGTATATCGTGATATGGTTAGCGCTACTATAACCCCCATGACTAAGAGCAGCAAGTTTTAGGGTAAGGGCTTAGGGTAGGGTGTTTTAGAATGAGGGATTAGGGTAGAGCGTTTTAAGGCAAGACCTTAAGGTAGGGTATTTAGGCACTGACAATTTAGATATAGAACAGAGCTAGTAATTATTTAAAAATGTGTCCGAATAGACTTACATTGTATATCCACTCCACAGGACATTGTGTCCTTCAGATGTTTTAATAATTAAAAACAAATGGACAAAAAGTTATCATTTAGTAGCTGGACCAGTGCATATCAACAAACAAATTTGTTTCAGAGTATTAAGCTTTCAGGGGGAGGAAAAATATCCATAAGCCCTGTATTAAAGAGCATTTCCCTTTAGGGAATCAATTACAAGTCAAGTTAATTTGAAGCTGCATGTAATGAGGTTTAACCTCTTTGGTCAATCTCTAGTATCTGCTTATTAATAGGTCTTTATTAGCAATATGTAATATTGGACTACAGCCCACAGGTGTCCCTGTTGTTTGTGGCTACATCAAAGGAAGTGATTAACCGACAACTCACTTTTAATTCTAAAGGCAGACATTTGAAGTCAGTTATTTGAGTTTCCCTGTTTTATACACTTTATTTTATTCTAATGATATGAAAATAAAAATTATAATTTACTTCACCAATACTGTACACTTGCACATCTGTTACAGAGGGGTATCAAGTGCTTATAAACTGGGATCTTTTTTCCCTATTTTTTGGCATATAAATGTACAAGACTTACTGTTCTCTGTGTCGTGATTGCTTAAGGTGCGTGACCGCTCATGATCGCACCTGAAAACAGAATCAATTAACCTAACCTTCTAAGCTGCTATGGGAAAGAGCACACCTATAGAGTCTGCTCCTGTACGTCGAAGAGTTTACCATGTACCTCTGCACAGCTCCTCCAAGCATTCTGGCTTCGAAGTATTAATGCAGTGGGTGTCCCATTCAGAAGTATAGACCACCCACAGCATTAATCTTCCTGGGCCACAATCGATCTCTGCAGGCACTGTCCCAAGCGCCACAGACTGCAGGCACTTTCCCAAGCGCCACAGATTTTTGCTGTTCGGCCACGGTGTTGGACTTTGCAATGGCTTCAAAATACTCAGACATGGCAATAAATATAAAAATATAAAATATCAAGTAGTATTTGTGGTAATGGCCTATACATTATTTCATGGAAAGGATTTGTCTTAAGTTTGGATTATCATAACTTCGGTACACTGTTTTTGTTTTCATTCACAACTACTAGTATCTTATGATTCTTGACTTAACCTTGAAAAATATGAATTGCATGAGGATGGCATCAGATATGATAAACAAAGATAAAGGAAAATAAACAAGATTAAATAAAATACATACAGGCAGTCCTCGGTTATCCGACACAATGCGTTACTCAAAATAGCGTTGTAAAGCGAAACGTTGTAAAGCGAAACACGTTTTCCCATAGGAACACTGTTTAAATGAAAGGTTCCGTTCCTGAAGGCATTTTTAACACTAAAATACACCAAATATTTTATGCAGGCAATAAGATATGCAGCGCACACATAAATGATATAGTGTATATACTGTATTATATATATAATATAACATAATAAATAATATATTATATAGTATAATATAATATTATATAGTATAATATTATATATATATACGCTCTTACCACGCTTTGCAACGTACACACATACACAACGTTTCAAAGCGTTGTAAGAGCGTTGGATAAACCATTTTGGCGTTGTAAAAATGAATATAGGTATGCATTGCATTGCGTTGGATAAGCCATTCGTTGTAAAGCGAAGCGTTGTAAAACGAGGACTGCCTGTACTGTATAAGTTAAGTAATTTAATCAGAGTATTAAGGAGAAGACTTCAAGCAAGATTTTGTATGGCTCGAGTGACCGGATGTTCCAGAATTGAAAATGGTCCGTGCGGAGAATATGGAAAGGGTAAGACCTTATGGTGGTATGAGGACCATTACCCCTTTTGTTGCCATAGTAATTAGGAATGTATGCATTATTTTCTGTTGTTTCTTCGAAGTTAGCTGACAAAGCAACTCCTTAGTAAATATGCCTGCTATTTGGACATCAATATACAGTACACTATGGGGCCTATGCACTAAGCAGCAATAAGCCACTTATCACCACCTTATTGCCAAAAAAGCCTACAGTGATTGAGTAAGCCCAGATATGTAGGCAATAAGAGAACTTTTCCCCATTTGTTTTGCCGATAAAAAAAAAATCACCAAACATGCAGCGATAAGCCACATTTCGCCAGCTTTGCCAACTCGTTTTATTCTAATAGCCCTAATTAGCTTATAGAGGCTAATCGCCACTTTAGAATTGAGATTTCCTCTCACAATTTTCCTGCCAAGAAAACTTGCCAAGAAGGTGGTGAGAAGCTGCCAAAAAGCGGCGAGACCGGACTTTGCCATATGTTTTAAGCATGGAGTCTTTGGAGCTGACACATATTGCTTTGTACTGTATTTGTGTATAGGAGGAGTGGCTCAGTGAGTAAAGAGACTGATTAGCACTGAGTTTGAAGCAGAATCCCCTTGTGCCTCATACTTACATAGATTGTAAGCTCCACGGGCAGGGACTGTTTCTACAAAATGTCTCTGAAAAGCGCTACATAAAACTAGCAGCGCTATACAAGAACATATTATTATTATTATTATTATTATTATTATTATTATCCCGTGGTCTTGAAAAGTAAGAGTTTTATTAAATATAACCGTTTACGTTTCTGACCTTATTGTGTCACCGCTTACGTTATGAATGTGTTAAGATATGACTTGTTGATGTTATGGTTATATAGCGGTACATTAATTTTTAAGTTCTGCAGGTTCACTGGATTGTCCTATCATGATGTACAGGTTATTAAGAATTTATTTTAGTGTTAGGACCCTTGAGATGTGGTCTGCCTTGGAGGAGCTCAAGGGCTTACAACACATTGGCCAAAGGGTTAAACTAAAAGACCATTTTATTCAAAATATAGCTTTATATATATATATATATATATATATATATATATATATATAGGCACTGTACCATGTATCTGTGTTAATGGATGTAGCACTGAGCTCTGTCTGTGTTCCATGTTCTGTCTCTGGTTTTAAATATATACAGTATTGCCATGCTCAGTAGCACTCCTCTTTGACACCTATATGCATATATATATATAGTGGTTTTTTTGGGGGTTCAATATGAGTTTATTGGGGTTCTGTACTGTATGTTTTGCAATTCTGTTCAGCTGGTCCTAGCTGATTTGGAGTGTGGCTCCTCCTTCCCAGTTTTGAAGCTCACTCCCACCCACTTTTCAATGGTTAAAAGCTGCCTCCATTTCACCTCCACACTCATGGGAACCTGCATACAGTTTGATTGTGACAAATCTAATATAGAGTGCTTTTCCTGTTAATGTACAGGTTAATTAGAGCATCAATCAGACTTAGAACTATGCAACTAATTTTGACAGATTTATTATAAATCATTCTTCCTGGTAATGTACAGGTTATTAAGAATTTATTTTAGTGTTACATAGTTACATAGTTACATAGTTACATATTAGATGAGGTTGAAAAAAGACTTCCGTCCATCAAATTCAACCTATGCTAAATTTAGACAACAGATACTTTATCCCATATCTATACTTATTGATCCAGAGGAAGGCAAACAAAATACCCCATTAAGGGGAACACTTAATTCCTTCCTGACTCCAAGAATTGGCAATCGGATTAATCCCTGGATCAACATCCTTCCCATGTGTACCTATTTGGTATATCCCTGTATACCTTTCCCATCTAAAAAGATGTCCAACCTTTTATTTAACAAATCTATTGTATCTGCCATCACAGTCTCCATGGGTAATGAATTCCACATTTTAACTGCCCTTACTGTAAAGAACCGTTTCCTTTGTTGCTGGTGAAATTTCCTTTCCTCCAACCTTAAGGGATGGCCTTGAGTCCTTTGTACTGCCCGTGGGATGAATAGTTCTTTTGAAAGCTCCTTGTATTGTCCCTGAATATATTTATATATAGTTATAATATCCCCTCTTAGACGCCTCTTTTCTAACGTAAATAAATCTAATTTAGCTAGCCTCTCCTCATTATTTAGAATGTCCATCCCCTTTATTAATTTGGTGGCTCTTCTCTGCACTCTCTCTAGTTCCATAATGTCTTTTCTTAGGATTGGTGCCCAAAATTGTCCTCCATATTCAAGGTGTGGTCTTACTAATGTTTTGTAAAGGGGCATAATTATGTTTACTTCCCTTCCATCCATTGCCCGTTTGATGCAAGATAAGATCTTGTTTGCCTTTGCAGCTACTGCATGACATTGGGCAATATTGCAATGCCTGCTGTCTTCAAGCACTCCTAAATCCTTCTCCATTAAGGATTCCCCCAATATATCTCCATTTAATTTGTAAGTCGCCTTTTTATTCTTGTATCCCAAATGCATAACCTTACATTTATCTGTATTAAACCTCATCTGCCATTTACCTGCCCACATTTACAGTCTCTCCAAGTCCTTCTGAAGAAAATTACATCCTGCTCTGATTCTATTACCTTACACAATTTAGTATCATCAGCAAAGATGGAGACTTTGCTCTCGATCCAAACCTCAAGGTCATTAATAAACAAGTTAAAAAGCAGGGGTCCCAGTACCGATCCATGAGGTACTCCACTCACGACTTTAGCCCAACCTGAAAAAGTTCCATTTATGACAACCTTCTGTTGTTTGTTCTTTAACCAGTTTTCAATCCAGGTGCATATATTATTACTGTTTGAAACCGTATCAAAAGCCTTTGCAAAATCGAAGTAGACCACATCAACTGCATTACCCTGGTCTAAATTCCTACTTACCTCCTCAAAGAAACAAATAAGGTTAGTTTGGCAAGATCTATCCTTCATAAATCCATGCTGACTATTACTAATAATTTTGTTTTCCATTAGGTATTCCTGAATATTATCCTGTATTAAACCTTCAAGTAGTTTCCCTACTATTGAAGTCAGGCTTACAGGTCTGTAATTTCCCGGTTGTGATCTAGCTCCCTTTTTAAATATAGGCAACACATCTGCTTTACGCCAATCTTGTGGTACTGAGCCTGTGGAAATGGAGTCCTTGAATATTAAATATAATGGTTTTGCTATTACTGAGCTTAACTCCTTGAGAACTCTTGGATGTATGCCATCGGGGCCAGGTGCCTTATTTACTTTAATTTTTTCAAGTCGCTTATGAACTTCTTCCTCAGTTAACCAATTGTTCATTAATATGGAGGTTGTGGCTTCCTCCTGCGGCACTACTATTGTACTTGATTCTTCCCTGGTAAACACAGAGGCAAAGAATTTGTTTAATTCCACAGTTTTTTCCTTATCTCCAATAATCTGCCTACCGATCTCACACTGAAAGGGTCCTATATTTTCTTTTCTCATTTTTTTGTTATTAAGGTACTTAAAGAATTTTTTAGGGTTGACCTTACTTCTATTGCAATCCTTTTTTCATTATCCATTTTTGCTAATTTGATTGCCCTTTTGCATTTTTTGTTACATTCCTTATAATTCTGAAACGATGTCTCTGTCCCTTCTGACTTAAAGAATCTAAACGCCTTCCTCTTCTTGTCCATTTCCTCCCCTACCTGTTTATTTAGCAACATTGGTTTTGACTTATTTCTTTTATACTTATTACCCAAGGGTATACACTGATAAGTGTGCTTTTCTAACAATGTTTTAAAGACTGCCCATGTATCATCTACATTTTTCCCTGAAAAACATCAGCCCATTGTATTACTACTAGATTAGAACTCAGTTAATTAAAATCTGCCTTTCCAAAGTTGAAGGTCTTTGTTGAACCAAAGTAATCTGTTTTTTGATAATTTATTTCAAACAAGACCATGTTATGATCACTGTTACCCAAATGTTCCAGGACTTAAATATTTGCTATTACTTCTACATTGTTTGATATGACCAAATCCAGAACTGCCCCTCTCCTGGTTGGTTCCTCAATAATTTTGGTCATATAATTGTCTTTAAGCACCCCCAAAAACCTGTTCCCTTTTGTTGTAACGCTAATCTCATTGCCCCAGTCTATGTCTGGATAATTAAAATCCCCATTATGCAAACATGACCCAGTTTTGATGCCTTCTCGATTTGCAAAATTATTTTAGCTTCCTCAATCTCACAGATATTTGGTGGTTTATAGCATATTCCCACAAACATTTTCTTTATACTTTTACCTCCACTGCTAATTTCTATCCACAAAGTCTCTACATTTTCATCATTCCCTTCATAGCCATCATCCCTTATAATAGGTTTTAGATCCGGTTTAACATATAAACATACTCCACCTCCCCTTCTATTTGTTCGACCTTCCGAAAAAGAGAATAACCCTCTAAATTAACTGTCCATTCATGAGTTTCATCCCACCATGTTTCATTAATGCAGATGATATCATACTGCTCCCTTGCAGCTATTAATTCAAGCTCCCCATTTTATCTGTCAGGCTTCTTGCATTAGCAAGCATGCATTTCAGTTTTTTTTCAGCCTGTACTATTATCTTATCTGCTCCTTCCTTTCTGCTCCCACTTGGTTTAGTCTTTAGGAGTTTTGTAGTATTATCTGTATTTACTATGGGTGTCTCACTGCTTGTCAAACTTGCACTTACCCCCATTCTACCTCCATACCACCTTGTATCCTCATCTATTTCATTTAGTTCATTATCTGTTTCATTCCCCTCCCCCCTCCATCCTAGTTTAAAATCTCCTCTGGCCTTTTTAGCATTCTCCCCCTAGCACAGAAGATCCCTCTTCATTGAGGTGCAATCCGTGTTAGGACCCTTGAGATGTGGTCTGCCTTGGAGTGGCTCAAGGGCTTACAACACTTTGTCCAAAGGGTTAAACTAAAAGACAATTTTATTCAAAAAATATCTTTATATATATATATATATATATACAGTAGAGGCAACGCTTATTCTAACATTTGCCTTAAACTAGCCGGGTTACATTCAGGGTATGTGCTGTGTATGTTCTGGGCTAGTTTGAGGCACGTTTAAGGCATTTCTGCATTGACTAACGACCCATAGGATTAACACAGCAGGGATCCCTGGCAGTCCAATTCAGTTTGAATGGGACTGCCAGGGACCCCTGCTGTTAATCTGATAGGCCATTAATCAATGCAAAAATGCTGGGGCTAGTTTAAGGAAATGTATTCAGAATGTACCTGGGTGTACCTGGGTCTTTTGGGGAATTGCCACTGGTTTTTGTTAGAATAATCGCTGCCTCTACTGTATACAGTACAGGCAGTCCTCGGTTATCCGACACAATGCGTTACTCAAAATGGCGTTGTAAAGCGAAACGTTGTAAAGTGAAACACGTTTTCCCATAGGAACACTGTTTAAACGAAAGGTTCCGTTCCTGAAGGCATTTTTAACACTAAAATATACCAAATATTTTATGCAGGCAATAAGATATGCAGCACACACATAAATTATATAGTGTATATACTGTATTATATATATAATATAACATAATAAATAATATATTATATAGTATAATATTATATATATATGCTCTTACGACGCTTTGCTACGTTGTTTATGTGAATGTGTATATATATACACACACATACACAACGTTGCAAAGCATCGTAAGCGCGTTGGATAAGCCATTTTGGCGTTGTAAAAATGAATATAGGTATGCATTGCATAGCGTTGGATATGCCATTCGTTGTAAAGCGAAGCGTTGTAAAACGAGGACTGCCTGTATATATATAGGCACTGTACCGTGTATCTGTGTTAATGGATGTACTGTAGCACTGAGCTCTGTCTGTGTTTCATGTTATGTCTCTGATTTTAAATATATATTGTCATGCTCAGTAGCACTCCTCTTTGACACCTATACGCATATATATATTGTGTTTATTTTGGGGGTTCATTATGACCTTCTGTATGTATTCTTTACATACCCTATTAAGAATTTCATCAGTCTGGAGTATTTTCCATTGTTTTTTATGATAGTTTTGATGAATGCACTTGCTGTAGTATATTTACTAACGAAAGTTATCCTGTCATCAGGTTGTGTAGTGCATGGAATTTTTGCTGGCATCTGAAGAGCTGTTTGAACAATAGATTTGTTATTTCCCCTATCAGTAAACCGTGTTTCAATATCCGTAATGGTTTGTTCTAACTGTATAGGCCTGTCCACTATGCGAGAAGCTCTGATTTTTTGACAGTAGGGTAACATGTTTTTTAGAGTCTCAGGGTGGAAATGTGAAGTGTGTATGGTCGCATTGCAATCTGTGGGCTTTCTATAAAGGTCGGTATGTAATGTACCATCATTATTAGTAAGTAGGACATCTAGAAAGGAGATCTGAGTCCTACTCCAATTCTTGGTAAAACGTACCAGTTTATCTAGACCTTCTAAGTATATCAAAGAATTGAATGAGCTCATCTTGTGTGTCCCCCCATAGAAAAAACAGGTAATCTATGTAACGACAATAAAATAGTATATTGTTATTATGTGCACTGGGAAAGATGTGATTCTCCTCAAAATCTGTCACAAACAGGTTAGCATATGAGGGAGCTACATTGCTGCCCATGGCAGTACCTGCTATCTGTAAATAGAACCGTTGTTCGAATTTAAAGTAATTTTTGTATAGTATGAAGTGAAGAAGGAGAAGAATGTAATCAATTGGAGGATTTAATTT